>NC_060279.1:99098951-99113497 GCF_021613505.1 Equus quagga | reverse complement strand
GTGGCAGGTTGATCAGAGTTAGTGAGTGGTGACTGACAGGATGTGAAACTAGAACGTTAGGAAGGATAAGATCGTATAACGTATTGTGGTTCATTATTAAGAATTGGAATTGTTTTCTTGGGGCTGGCCCCGTGGCGGAGTGGTTAAGTTCGCGTGCTCCGCTGCAGGCAGCACAGTGTTTTGTTGGTTTGAATCATGTGCGCAGACATGGCACTGCTCATGAAACCATGCTGAGGCAGCGTCCCACATGCCACAACTAGAAAGACCCACAGTGAAGAATATACAACTATGTACTGGAGGGCTTTGGGGCGAAAAAGGAAAAAAGTAAAATCTTTAAAAAAAAAAAAAAAGAATTGTTTTCTAGGAGTAATTAGGATCCCTAATCTGATTGAAGTTTTTTATCTTCATCCTTTTCATTACTTATAAGACTTATACAGAAGCCTAGATAAAACAACTATAGGTTTATTACTCATTTTCATATCCAAATATTTCTTTTTTTATATAATTATTTTTAAAATTTATATAATAAATTTTTTATAATGTGAAATTTCAGTTGTGCGTTATTGTTTGTCAGACACCATATAAATGTGCCCTTTCACCCCGTGTGCCCACCCCCCCTTCCCTCTGGTAACCACCAAATTGTTCTCTTTGTCTGTCAGTTTGTTTATCTTCCACAAATGAGTGAAATCATACAGTGTTTCTCTTTCTGGCTTATTTCGCTTAACATAATACCCTCAAGGTCATCCATGTGTTTGCAAATGGGACAATTGTATCTTTTTTATGGCTGAGTAGTATTTATTCAATCCTCTGTATCCAATCATCAGTCGATGGGCACTTGGGTTGCTTCCACGTCTTGGCTATTGTGAATAATGCTGCAGTGAACATAGGGGTGCATAAGTCTCCTTGTTTTCAACTTCTTTGGATAAATACCCAGTAGTGGGATAGCTGGGTCGTATGATATTTCTATTTTTAATTTTTTGAGAAATCTCCATACTGTTTTCCATAATGGCTCCAACAGTTTTCATTCCTACCAGCACTGTATGAGGGTTCCCTTTTCTCCACAACCTCTCCGACGTTTATTTTTTGCCGTTCTAACGGGTATAAGGTGATATCTTAGTGTGGTTTTGATTTGCATTTCCCTGATGATTAGTAGTGTTGAACATCTTTTCATATGCCTATTGGCCATCTGTATATCTTCTTTGGAAAAATGTCTGTTTGTATCCCCTGCCCACTTTTTGATCGGGTTGTTTGTGTTTTTTTAGTTCAGTTGTGTGAGTTCTTTATATATTATGCAGATTAACCCCTTGTCAGATATATGATTTGCAAATATTTTCTCCTAGTCGGTGGGTTGTTTTTTCATTTTGATCCTGGTTTCCTTTGCCTTCCAGAAGCTCTTTAGTCTAATGAAGTGCCACTTGTTTATTTTTTGTTTCCCTTGTCCAAGTAGACATAGTATTCAAAAAGATCCTTTTAAGGCTGATGTCAAAGAGTGTACTGCCTATATTTTCTTCTAGAAGTTTTAAGGTTTCAGGTCTTCAAGTTTTTGGTCCATTTTGAGTCTGTTTTTGTGTATGGAGAAAGATAATGGTCTGCTTTCATTCTTCTGCATGTGACTCTCCACCTTTCCCAGCACCATTTATTGAAGAGGCTTTCCTTTCTCCGTTGTATGGTCGTGGCTCCTTTGTTGAAGATTAGCTGTCCGTAGGTGTGTCATTTTATTACTGGGCTTTCACTTCTGTTCCATTGATCTGTGTGGCTGTTTTTGTACCAGGACCATTACTATAGTTTTGTAGTACATTTTGAAGTTAGGGATTGCAATGCCACCAGCTTTGTTGTTGTTTCTCAGGATTGCTTTGACTATTTGGGGTCTTTTTTTGCCCCATGTGAATTTTAGGATTCTTTGTTCTATTTCTGTGAAGAATGTCATTGGGATTCTGATTTTGATTGTATTGAATCTGTAGATAACTTTAGGTTATATGGACATTTTAACTATGTTTATTCTTCCAGTCCATGTGCATGGAATATCTTTCCTTGTGTCATTATCAGTTTCTTTCAGTAATGTCTTATAGTTGTCCTTGTATGGGTCTTTCACCTCCTTGGTTAAATTTATTCCTAGATATTTTATTCTTATTTTGTGATTGTAAATGGGATCGTATTCTTGAGTTCTCTTTCTGTTAGTTTGTTATTGGAGTATAGAAATGCCACTAATTTTTGCAAGTTGACTTTGTACCCTGCCACTTTGCTGTAGTTGCGGATTATTTCTAAAAGTTTTCTGATGGATTCTTTAGGGTTTTCTATATATAAATTCATGTCCTTCATCTGCAAACAATGAGAGTTTCACTTCTTCATTGCCTATTAGGATTCCTTTTGTTTCTGTTTCTTGCTTAGGTGCTCTGGCCAAAACCTCTAGTACTGTGTTGAATAAGAGTGGTGAGAGTGGGCACCCTTGTCTTGTTCCTGTTCTCAGAGGGATGGCTTTCAGTTTTTCCCCATCGAGTATGATGCTGGCTGTGGGTTTGTCATATATGGCCTTTATGATTTTGAGGTACTTTCCTTCTATACCCATTTTATTGAGAGTTTTTATCATGAATGGATGTTGGATCTTGTCAAATGCTTCCTCTGCATCTGTTGAGATTATCATATGGGTTTTGTTCCTCATTTTGTTAATGTGGTGTATCAGATTGATTGATTTGTGAATGTTGAACCATCCCTGTGTCCCTGGTGTGAATCCCACTTGATCATGGTGTATGATCTTCTTAATGTATTGCTGTATTTGGTTTGCCAATATTTGGTTGAGGATTTTTGCATCTGTGTTCATCGGCAATACTGTCTTGTAATTTTCCTTCTTTGTGTTGTCCTTGTCTAGCTTTGGTATCAGGGTGATGTTGGCCTCATAGAATGTGTTAGGAATTTTCCAACTCCCTCAATTTTTTGGAGTAGTTTGTAAAGAATAGGTAATAAAGCTTCTTTGAATGTTTGGTAGAATTCTCCAGAGAAGGTATCTAGTCCTGGACTTTTATTTTTTGAGAGGTTTTTTAGTACAGTTTCAATCTCTTTACTTGTGATTGGTCTATTCAGATTCTATTTCTTGATTCAATTTTGGGAGGTTGTAAGAGTCTAGGAATTTATTCATTTCTTCTGGATTGTCCAGTTTGTTGGCATATAGATTTTCATAATATTCTCTTAAACCTTTTGTATTTCTGTGGTATCTGTTATAATTTCTCCTCTTTCAATTCTAATTTTATTTATTTGAGTCATCTCTCTTTTTTTCTTAGGGAGTATGGCTAAGGGTTTGTCAATTATAGGTTAAGGTATTAATCGTAATTCCCAGGCAACCATTAAGAAAATAACTTAAAAAATTATATAGCAAAGGAAACAGTAAGGGAAATCAAGTGATACCCTAGAACATCTCTATTTAACAACAAAGAAGGCAGTAATTAAGAAATGGGGGGTGGGGGAAGGCCTAAAACATATAGAAAATAATTATCAAAATTTCAGGCGTAAGTTCTATCAGTAATCACATTAAACTTAAACTGAGGACACACTCCATTTAAAAGACCAACATTGGCAAAATGGATTAAAAATAAAAAACATGATCTAACTGTAAGAAACACATTTTAGGGTCAAAAACACAAATAGGGTGTGGTATGGTTGTCATATTTTTTTTGCTTGTTTCTACATGTGATAAATTCACTTTGGTTTACTTAAGCTGTTCCAGTCTCTCTAAGCCTTTGGAAACCTTCCTCTGCCATTTAAGGAGGTACTTGGCCACTCTTGTAGTGGACTTTTCTTGTCAAAGTAGGTCAACTGAAACATTTCTCTGTATTTCCTTTTCTGTATAATTCTGGGTTACCCTGGACCACTAGAGTCATTTTGGTGACATTGGCAAGGTAAAAACCAAGCAGAAACCATGTTCTTCTGTTTGGCCTGTCAGTGGGCCCCAGGACATTGTCTTGGAGCTCACGTGTGTGGTCACTTAACCGCTTGGTAACCATGTTGGCAGGCGGCAGCAGCTGAACCTGGCTTCCCCTGTCCCTGCCAGAGCTCCTCCTTCAGCTTCTGTACCTCTTGGGACATGTGAAGTCTTTAGCTCCATGACAAAGGCACTAGCCTCTCCTGCAGAATTCCCCCATCGTCAAGTGGGAGGATTGGAGGACACAGGATGTCAGCGCCGGTTCCAGTCCATGTTTTTCTAAGATTCTCCTTTGTTCTTGCTTCCCTCACTTCACGTCCAACTTTCTTGTCCAGCTGCCTGCCCTGCTAACTGGAAGTTCCAGAAGCAGACTGAGAAGTGACAGCCTTATGTAGACTTTTTAACCACCTCCTGCTACAATTTACTTATTAACTCGTCTCCTGAGTCCATCCTCTGTTGTGTATCTGTGTACGTATTATGTCTTTTGTGTCAAACTCTGAATCACATAACTCTTGCTCATTTATCTTTTAAAGAAATTATTTGATGATGAAATAAGTTTCTTTTTACCCACATATTTTCGATTTCTTATGTTTTTCATTCTATTAGGTAGATCCACTTTTTATGTGGTATTATTTCTCTTCTGCTTAAGAACTTCCTTTAGGGGCCGACCTGGTGGCACAGCAGTTAAGTTCGCAGGTTCTGCTTCTTGGCGGCCCGGGGTTCGCCGGCTCGGATCCCGGGTGTGGACATGGCACTGCTTGGCACGCCATGCTGTGGTAGGTGTCCCACATATAAAGTAGAGGAAGATGGGCACAGATGTTAGCTCAGGGCCAGGCTTCCTCAGCAAAAAACAGGAGGAGTGGCAGTAGTTAGCTCAGGGCTAATCTTCCTCAAAAAAAAAAAAAATCAGCAGCAAGAAACTCAGCTCAGTCTGGGTTGCTTGGTAAAGTTTCGACTCCTTTCCCAAACCCTCCTGCTTTTATTTACAGTCCTTATGTGGTTAAGTTTTGTATTTTGTCAAGTGTTTATAGTTGAAATCAATCAGAGGGGGGCCAGTCTAGGCTGGAGGGACTTAGTGCCACCGTGCTGGAACTAGACCTCCTGCAATTCAGGAGTTATTTAATGGTTCCAAGTCATTGTTTTTCTCTTGTATCATTGCTGATTCATCGCTTTTTGTTGCCTGGTTTATATGTATGCATCATAATCATTTTTATGCTACTATTTTTTACAGGTTTGGTCCGTCATAGCTCTCAGTTTTTGCAGTCTTCCTCTTTTTGGAATAAGATTTCTAGGCTCGCTTTTCCTGCTCTCTTTCTACATTTTCCCTTTGTCCAACTATTCTGTGCCTGTATTTTAGCTGTGCATATTGAGAAACTACAATCTAGATGTTAAAGTGTGTTTACTACAACTGTCTTTTCTGGAAGATTTTTGCCATCATCCAGTTGGTTTAGGCTTCTCTTCTGTGGTCAATTTTGATAAATTTTTTAAGAAAGTTGTCCATTCTTTCAAAAGTGTTCACGTAGTACTCTTGCAATTTAAATAAATTCCTCTCTGGTTCTTACTTTCTTCTAGAAAAATTTTTACTTGTTTTTAGTCTCTTTTTTGGTTGGTTTACCTAATATTTCCTGTAATAGGTTTTCAAAACCCCAGCTCTTTGATTGATTTGTTATGCTACTGTCTTCTCACTCATTATATCCTGCTTTCCTCGACTTTGTTGTTTATTTTCTACATATTTGACATTGATCCTCAACTCATTTTCTTTTATAGAAATAGTCCTTTGAGTTTTAAGTTCTCTGAGTGGTGAAATTGCTTACCCAAGATTCTGATATGTGCTTATTTTCTGCCTGGTCATTTACTAGGATTCTTATATCTCAGGGTTTTTTCTTCTATAGTGATCCAGCATTTTTGGAGAGGACATTACCATTTCCACATGGAAGGTCTTTTGGTTTTCTAATATTTGTTATTGATTTCGATTGTTACTCTATTTTGAAGAGTGTTGTTAATATTATTTCAACTTTTGGTACATAGACCATACTCTAGTCATAAGAGGATATTTTTTGCCCCCAAGTCATAGCCTCCTCATTAAGCGCTTTCGATTTTGCTCAAGTTATTGCTTCATAAGACTTTTATCCTTCAACTCACAACTGACAGTTCTTTTCCGTATAAATCTTGGCACTCTTCCTCTATACTGTTGTATAATTCAGGTTCCCTCTTTTGCCTCATGTTCCTAAATGGTCAAAATACCGTAAGACCTGGTATGTGTTAGAAAATTGATTAACATACTCTTCTGGGGATTACCAGAATGGTTGGCCTTGGTTAAAAGGGAAAGGTAGAGAGGGACCTGAGAAAAGATATAAGGAATAAAAAGATTGAATAGCTGTAAGCATAGTAAATAATAAAATCTTAGGAGAGGCTAAATAGGTAAAGATTCTCAGTATCTTAACTGTTATAAAGAGCAAAGCAAAGCGCAGATGGCTGTGCATATGAGGAAGTGAACCACAGTGGTGGAAATGTATCTTTTTAGAGGAATTGTAATTGAAGAATGATCAGGTATAAATAATTGCCTTTTTAAATTTAATATGTGTTTTAGATGGAAGTAGTATGTTAGAGCTGGCTGGTACTGGCTGTCTAGGGACAAGATTTTATATCTCCTAAGTCTGGGTTTGTTTACGCTATATTGATAGCTTGAAATTGCCTGTCGTGGGAGTATTTACACCATAGACATGGGCTAACACTACACAGATCAAGGCTGGATGTGCTGTGTGTGTGTGTGTGTGTGTGTGTCTGTGTGTATAGAGAGGTTGTTAAAACCTTTACCAGCACTCTACTGCAGAAACTTATTCTCTGAACTCTCCTTTTATGTTTTCAAGATTTATGACTGTACTTTAGAGTTCTTTAAATCACCTCTAATTGTAGAAATTTTCAATTTTGTCTTAATCAATTATAGGACATTTTCTGGTCAAGGAAACGTTTTCTTATTTGTTTTAGATTTGGAATCAAGATATGAAATAATCAGCTCTGGAAGAATGTACATGTGTATAAAACATTCATCTCTAAATCTACAACACAGAATTAATAATGGAGAGAAACTCTATGAATGTAAGGAATGTGGGAAGGCCTGTAGTCGTCGTTCAGACCTTAGAGTACATCAGACAATCCATACTGGTGAGAAACCACATGAATGTAAGGAATGTGGCAAGGCCTTTCTTCGTCTTTCAGACCTCAAAGTACATAACAGAATTCATACTGGTGAGAAACCCTATCGATGTGAAGAATGTTGGAAGACCTTTATTTCTGCTTCAAACCTTGCTCAACATGTAAGAGTTCATACTGGTGAGAAATCCCATGTATGTAAAGAATGTGGGAAGGCCTTTGGTCAAGCCTCAAACCTTTTACACCATAAGACAATTCATACTGGTGAGAAACCCTATGAATGTAAGGAATGTGGGAAGGCCTTTAGTGTGTATGGACGACTTACTCAGCATCAGAGTATTCATAGTGGTAAGAAACCCTTTGAATGTAACAAATGCGGGAAGTCATTTAGGCTCAGTTCCGGCCTCAAAGTACATCAGAGTATTCATACTGGTGAGAAGCCCTTTGCGTGTAATAGATGTGGGAAGTCCTTTAGGCTTAGTTCAATGCTTAAAGCACATCAGAGAATTCACACTGGGGAGAGACCTCATGGAATATAGGTATAGTAGACACTGGAATTATACCACTGAGAAACAATTTAAATGAAGAGGATGTGAGAAGGCATTTTCCAAGAGGCTTATAAGGCATCAAATAATTTATACAGGCATGAACTCCTTGGAATTTAAATAATGTTTGATGTTTTTCACTTATGACCCACATATTGTTCACATTCAGAGAATTTTGTTTTGTATTTATATAAGAAAGTCTTTTATGGCATTCCTCTATGTTTCACTATTGACTGGCTGTCCAGGCTGTGTGGCCAAGGTCATAGGCAGGTAAGTGCCACTCATGGAAGAGACCAGTGCATGATTTGAAGTCATGAATGTAGCCGCCCCTGACGCAGGAAGGGGTAATAATCACTGGAAAAGGCTTGCCAACAAACTGTGACCCGGAGGTGGGAAGGCCAGTTAGCCAATGACTGGGAAGACCTCCAGAGGGAGGCAACCTAAGACAGGCCCGGGGGCACAGATGGAGAAACGATATCGATATCGGGAGCAGGAGGGACCGTTGCCTAAGAGACCTTGCCTGCTCCAAGATATACAAGCACAGCAATAACATGATAATATCAAAACAGAGGCCAAGGGAGGACTCCTTGAGAAATCACTAAGAATTCTTGGCATTCGCTAATTACTTCATCCAGAACACCTGTGTATGTTTAACAGCTGTAAGCTATGTATATATTGAAACGCTGGTTATAATAAACTGAGAGTGGCCATCAGCCCTCTCCGCATCTATCCTGATGTGTACCTTGCATTGCAACACCGACAGTGAAGAACAGAGAACATACACGCCAGGATCAAGTGGTACAACGTTTACTTAGAGTAAAAGAGGAGATCGAATGCACAAGATCTAGTTCCTTAGTGTGTCCATAAGCCAGCAAGTCAACTCCACATCTGACAGGGATGATGAGCTGCACACAACACACTTTGTGCTGCAGTGGCAAGATGCCAACCCTTCCCCATGAGGTCTATCAGATGGCTGTAATTACCAAAACAAAAAACAAATATTGGAGTGAATGTGGCTAAAAGGGCACCCTCATACACTGCTGGTCAGAATGAAAACTGGTGCAGCCATTATGGAAAACAGTATGGAGATTTCTCAAAAAATTCAAAATAGAAATACCATACAACCCAGCTGTCCAACTACTGGGTATTTATCCAAAGAACTTGACATTAGTGATCCAAAGAGATTTATGCACCCTTATGTTCATTGCAGCATTATTCACAATAGCCAAGATGTGGAAGCCACCCAAGTGCCCTTCTATGGATGAAAGGATAAAGAAGATGTGGTGTGTGTATATATATATACACACACACACAACGGAATACTGCTAAGCCATAAAAAAAGACAAACTTGTCCCATTTATGATAACATGGATGGACCTTGTAGGTATGATGTTAAGCGAAATAAGCCAGACAGAGAAAGACAGATACAGCATCATTTCACTCATATGTGGAAGATAACAAATACATGATAAACACAACAGATTAGTGGTTACCTGAGGGGAAGGGGGTTGGGAAGTGGGCAGAAGGGGTAAAGGGTCACATATGCACAGTGAAGGACAAAAATTAGACTACTGTTGGTGAGCACAATGACGTCTATTAGAAATTGATAAATAATAATGTACACCTGAAATTACACAGTTATAAATCATTATGATCTCAGTAAAATTACTGGGGAAAAAAAAGGGAGGGATTGGATCCTTACCAAAAAAGAATGGGGGATACCTTTGTTCCTTTAATTACAAAAATCTTGGACACTAGAAAACGAAAAAGGAAATTCTGCAGTGTGCTGCAGCCTGGATGAACCTTGAGGACATATTACTGTAAATGAAATCAGCTGTCATGAAAGGCAAATACATGTATGATTCAGTTTACATGAGGTACTTAGAGTAGTCAGAGTCATAGATAGAACTTGTAATGGTGGTTGCCAGTGGCTGGAGGGAGGGAGGGAATGGGGTGTTATTGTTTAATAGGTACAGAGTCCCAGTGTTACAAAATGAAAAGAGTTATGGGGATGATGGTGGTGATGGCTGTGCAACAGTGTCAATGTATTTAATACCACTGAACTGTGTACTTGAAAATGGTTAAGATGGTAAGTTTTATGTTGTGTGTATTTCAAGTCAACGACAACAGAATAGCACAGACTGGGTAGCTGAAACAGCCAAAATTTATTTTCTCATAGTTCTGGAGACTGGAAAATCAAGATGTCAGCAGGTTTAGCTTCTTCTGAGGCCTCTCTCCTTGGCTTACAGGTGGCTGCCTTCTCGTTCCGTCCTCACATGGCCTTTTCTCTGTGCCTGTGCATCTCGTGTCTCTGTATGTCCTGATCCCCTTATAGGGACGTTAGAAAGACTGGATTAGGGTCCACCCAAATGACCTCATTTTAGCTTGATTACCTCTTTAAAGCCCTATCTCCAAATACATTCTGAGGTACTGGGGGTCAGAATTTCAACATGTGAATTTTGGGGAAACACATTTAAGTTCATAACTCTGGTCAAACTGATACAGCATGGCCCAAGGTCTCGGGCATACACAAACTCTATTTTTAGGCAGGATATTCTAAGGGCTCAGAGGTTACCTCCTAGAAGCTGGTTAAGGTTCAGTCCTTTCTTGCAATGTGCAGGGTTTGGGCAAACCAAGGCTGACGTGTTCACTGTTTACACACACCATGTAAGCACTAACGAAAAGAAAGCGCTAATTAAGAAAATAAGGATAACTAGAGATAAAGAGGGACATAGTGATAAAAAGGTGAACCGAGTGGTTAAGTTCACGCGCTCCTCTTCAGTAGCCCAGGGTTTCACCAGTTCGGATCCTGGGTGCGGACGTGATGCTGCTCATCAAGCCATGCTGAGGTGGTATCCCACATGCCACAACTAGAAGGCCCCACAACTAAAAATATACAACTATGTACCAGGGGGCTTTGGGGAGAAAAAGGAAAGATAAAACCTTGGGAAAAAAAGGTGAACTCACCAGAAATGTACAACAATTTAAAATTGTGTAAATCTGATAGCATAACTTACAAATATATGAAATAAAAATTAACTCTGACAGGAGAAATAGAAAAATTGGCAGTTATAGTGGAAGATTTTAACCCACCTCTCTTACTATATGAGAGGACAAGCAGACAAAAAAACCTCAGTAATGAGAAGATCTGAAGAATATGATTAACAAACTTGACATACATAGAATATCATACCAGTAATGACAGGAACATGCAGTTTTCCCACGCATATGGAACATAAAAATCAGTCATATGGTTGAACCATGAGCTTGAACACATTTTAAAAGATTAGAATTTTGAGATCATGTCCTAGGAGTAAAGAGGATCTTATCTGTTAAAGAGTATTTACAAAAGACCTTAATGATGAAATATTAGAAACTTTCCCTGAGATTTGGAATGAGACATGCTATCCATAATTACCGCTACTACTTAACATTGCGTTGGAGAGTTTAGCTGGTGCTAAAGGAAAGTAGAAAAAGACCTGAAGGTTGGAAAGGAAGAAATGAAGTCATTATTGTGTACATAGAATATCTAAAAGAATTTCGGGCAACTTATTGGAATTAATGTGTGAAATTAGGTTGCTGGCTAGTAATAGTTTAAAAATTGTACATTTATGTACCAGCAACAATTTTAAATATTTTTGTTAGTGTTTACGAAAAAACATCCAATACCAGTAATCTAACAAAAGGCATGCAAAACCTCCACGTAGGAAATGATGGACTTGATTGAGATAAGGTACACCTAAATAAGTGAAAGGATATATGCCATGTTTGTGGATTGTAAGACTCACTATTGAAATAATTTCAATTCCCTGCAATCTGAGCTATGTATTTAATGCGCACTGCTCCCCCCACATCAGTAATTTGGGGGTCGTGTGTGTATGTGTAGCTGACAAACTGATTCTAAAATCTACTTGAAATTGTGAAAGACCAAGAACAGGTAAAGAGAGCTTGGGGAAGGAGGAAGAGCGAGGAACAGCAGCAAGAACAAAGCTGGACGACTTGTCCTAGCAGGCATCGAGACTCACTGTGAAACTACGGTGGTTATCCAGTGTGGCCTTGCTCAAGGATAGCCAAAAGGATCAGTGGAACCGAAGAGTCCAGAAAAAGCCCACGCATGTCTGACAAAGGTAACGCTTTGTTATAACTTGGGGGTAGAAGAATCTTTCCCAAAGTTAGTGTGGGGGGAATTGAATCAATGTATTGGAAAAAAGTCTTGATGCCTTCTTCACCACCCCTCCCCAACATAACATACACCCCTCATTCATAATGATTGAAGAACTAAGTCTGAGGGATAAACAATAAAGTTGTAGGAAAAAATAGAATATCTTTATGACATTGGGAGTAGGTAATAATTTTTTAAACAGAATATTAAAAGCACAATGCCATTAAGGAAGAAATTGATAAATTTGGTCACATGGAACTTATATTTGTCAAAAGACAATGTGCAAGAGGGTGAAAAGGAAACCCACAGTGGGAAAAGATATTTGCAGTGCATATATCTGACAAAGGCCACCTGTCCAGAATATATAAAGAACTCCAAATCAATAAGAAAAAGACAACCAATAGAAAAATGGGGGAAAGACATGAACTGCACTTCACAAGAGGGATATCCGGATGGCCCAAAAAACGTGAAAAGGTGCTCACCCTGGTGAGTTATCAGGGAAATGAAAGTTGAAACCACAGTGTAATAGCCCCACACACCTAGCTAAATGGCTGAAGATCTTAAAACACCAGTGGTTACAGCGAGACTGGAGCAGTTGTGTTGCTGGCAATATAACTTTGTACTACTTAGGCAGTCTTGCTGTGTCCACTAAAGGTGAGCATCCAGATAACCAATGACACAAAAATTCCACTTCTAGGTATTTACTGAGCAGAAGTGCATACATTTGTTCACCAGGACGTGAGCAAGGATGTTTGTGGCAGCATAATGGATGTAAAATGGTGGTATATTCACTAATCTCTGTTGGCAGAGGTTGCAATAGTGGCTGCCACTCTGGGAGGAGGAATAATGATGGAGAGGTTATGAGGCTTGTGGGTGTTTTTCTATTTCTTAATCTGGGTGAAGGTGAGAGTTTACTGGGTCTGTATAATTTTGTGCACTTTTCTGTATATGTCAATAAAAATATTAAAAAAATTAAGATGTACAATGTCGTGATTTGATATATTGTGAAATGATTACAAGTTAACGTTTATCATCTCAGTTACCATGTTTGTGTGTGTAGGTGTCTGCAGTGAGAACATTTTAGATCTCAGCAAATTTAAACTCTGCAGAATTACTAACTACAGTCATCATGCTGTACGTTAGTTCCCCAGAACTTATTAACCTTACAAGTGAATGTTTATGTTTTGACCAACATCCCCCATTTTCTCAGCTCCTGGCAACCACCATTGTACTTACCTGACACAGTTCTCCTCAAAGCCTTGTAATTTCCTAAGTGGTAAGGGCACTGGGACCATCTTTTGTTCCATTGAGGCACTCTGGGTGGGCTCCTAGATAGCTCTTGGATGGGGACTGGTTCCTAGACAGACCAAGCCATGATTAGAAGCTTGGAATTTTCAGTTCTGCCCCCCACATGACCACTTCTCTGGAGAGGGGAGATGGTCTGGCCATGGAGTGAATAATTGATCATGTATGGTAAGGAAGCCTCCATAAAATCCTAATAGTAGGGATTTGGAGAGCTTCCAGATTGGCAAACACATTCACACACAGCGGTGGGGGGTGACACACCCCCAGCTTCACAGGGACAGAAGCTGCTGTGCTTGGTACCCTCCCAGACCTCATCGTATATATCTCTTCATCTGGCTATCTATCTGTATCCTTTACCATAACCTTTAATAAACTAGTAAACGTGAGTGTTTCCCGGAGTACTGTCAGCTCCTCTACCAAATTAATTGAACCTCAGGTCATGGGAACCTCTGATTTGTAGCCAATTCAGACAGAATTGTGGGTAATCTGGGGACCCACTACTTGCCATTGGCATCTGAAGTACGGTAGGAGCAGTCTCGTGGGACTGAGCCCTTTACCTGTGGATCTGGCACTGTCTCCAGGTAGGACACCCAGCTGTTGTTGCAGAGAACTGCTTGTGGGAAAAACCTCTACACATTTGGTGACGAAAAGTGTTGTGAGTGTTCTGTGTGAGAAGTAAAGGAGGCACCCGGGAGAGACACAGGAGAGAGAACTGGGTTTTTTCCTACTTGGGGAGACTGACCTGAGGTTTTTCCTCATATAAAGACTCTATGGATTTAATGAATTTAGAAAAGTTTCATGTAACTACTTATCCCTTTTTGAATTTGAGTTAATTCTGGACAAATGCTTGAATGTAAAAAACATGAGAACAGCTTCATTCGGCTCTTAAGGTGAATCAAACACTTAATCCTTGAATGAAATTTAGATTTATACATTTACAAAGTGTAAAAATGTTTTACATACTCAGTAATTTACTTTCTTTTTCTGCAATTCAAAATTGATTAGAAATTAACAAAAGGATACCCATTTTGCAATCTTCCTGTACTTTTTAGTATGCGAAATTTTAAACATATACAAAAGTTGTCTTAACAGGACGTGAAAAATACATTAATGCATTGCCGTATTAGCTTTCTATTTCCTATACACTTGCAGGATAATCAGTCAATCTTTAATGTGTCCAATGTGAAGAATGTAATGTAATGAAGAATATAATGTAACTTCACTCGTATACGATGTTGGTCAACTAAGACTCTATTGGACAAGCTAGGCCTCTTCGGGGGTATTAAAGTTATCATTCCCATATGTTACTATACAGGTCCTCGTTATCTCAGAGGACGTAACACACCCCGCGTCCCACGTTCGGGAGCTCGCACCCAGCCAAGCACGCGATGGTCACATCGCTGATCCCACAGGGCGGCCCCGCACACACAGGCCTGCGGCCTCGGAAGGCAAGCCCCCGCAGCCCCTC
>NC_060279.1:99093058-99096176 GCF_021613505.1 Equus quagga | reverse complement strand
CTTGGCAAAAGCCATGCTGTGGTAGGCGTCCCACATATAAAGGAGAGGAAGATGGGCGTGGATATGAGCTCAGGGCCAGTCTTCCTCAGCAAAAAGAGGAGGATTGGCAGCAGATGTTAGCTCAGGGCTAATCTTCCTCCAAAAAAAAAAAAAACCGAAAAACCAAGATCAAAATAAAAAACACTGTTATTATATGGTCACATAACCTTCCAGACTTTTTTATCTACTGATTTCAATGGTCTTTTTCTCTGCCACTCTTTCTCTATTGGTACTTTCATATATTTTTCAAAAATACATAGTTCAGTCTAATTACTCTATTGATAGTATGAATGTTTGATCTGGAATATCCTCAAATATTTTTCCCCAACTTCACATTTGATATCTGCTTTGTATTGTAGTATGATGATGGTTTGTTATATATTTAACTAGTAACCTTTCCTAGATTCAAAATGCCGAACACTGACTGTCCGTCTCCCATGTCTTAATCAGCTTCAGCCAATTCCAGTGCCATACAAGCGGTCCTGGTTAGGAGGGTATGGGCTCTTTGCAATCTTAGAAGGTGTTAACAGAAGGAAGAGGATCTGCTCGGGCCGTGACTGCACCGCCCATTCTTGGGTCTCCATCTACCTCACCAAAAGGACACAGTGGCCAGAAATCTCCCTGCTGTCAAACCTGGGTCTGGCTTCAATACAGAAATGCCTGTCTTCTCTGACTGCTTAGCAGAGACCCCTGGGATTTGGGGGAGAAAGTGGATTTCTCTAGAATCCTAATGGGCCCAAATTGTGTGTGCTGGGAAATGGTTTGGAACCTGGAATGGAAGATCCTAACGATGTTATTAATTTAAGTCCTGTCGGGACACTAAAGCAAAACTGGTCTCAAGATCTTTCTCTTCTCCCAGCTCTTGCTTTCTGGATCTGTGCTTCCGTTAGAGGAGCCCTGAGGACTGATCCGCTCCTGCAGGTCTAAAACTATGGCCCATGTAAGTCGATGTTCCTTTCCTTCTTGAAATATGTGGGTTTTTTTTAGTCATGTGAGTATTTTTATTAATTTTATAAAGTTTACTGCCAAGAGAGGGCCCTCAAATAACCTGCTCCCCATCTCTTGTTCCAGTGAAATGTGATGCCAGATTACCCAGCATCCTCTCTGTGTCGCCCGTTCTAAACTAACTAGTGTTCATGTTATCACTGGAAAGTTATGGACCATATCTTAGGTACCCCTTCTTCTCCCAAAGGCAGTGATGGAGCGGTCAGGTGACAAGTCCTTTGAAGTAAAGATTTATGCTACTCAAGTCAGGTCTGTAGTTTGGTGAGATAGAGACAGTGGTTACTGGTTATATTTTACCATCCCTGAGAAAAATTTTCAATTTTCCAGACTTGAGATTTCCAGGTAGATAAGATAGAAATTTGGTATTGAATGACCTACATCTCAGTGTTGGGTGAAATGTCATGGTTTGTGTAGATTAGTACAGGCATAGCTCAGAGATACTGCAGGTTCAGTTCCAGGCCTCTGCAGTAAAGTAAATATTGCAATAAAGCAAGTCACGTGAATTTGTTGGTTACCAGTGCATATAAAACTTAGGTTTCTACTGTAGTCTTTTAAGTGTACAACAGCATTATGTCTAAAAAAAAATGTACTTACCTTAATTTAAAAATACTTTATTGCCAAAAAATGCAAACCATCATCTGAGCCTTCAGTGAGTTGTAATTTTTTGCTGGTGGAAGGTCTTGTAAAAAATGCAATATCTATGACAGCAGAACACTGAGATAAAAGGTACCTGGGTTCCTGAAATGCCAAGTGAAAAGGCTGCTGAACACCCACATTGGATGGTGATGTACATGAAAAATAAACTATCAAGTTAGGGGAAAAAAATGCAATATCTGCAAAGCACGATAAAGCCAAGAGCAATAAAACAAGGTATGCCTGTATCTGATTGAAATTTGCAAACTTGGAGGTTATGGATCTTGGCAGGAGATCTCTGAGAGATAAACATCAAGGCTAGCCTGTTGTTGAATGGGATATACTAAATTTGGGTGAAATCTACATAATTCATCACCCTTCCTCAATATTCTTTACCTCAGTGTATTAGTTATCTATTGCTGCGTAAAAAATTACCTCAGCACTTACTGGCTTAAAGCAGTAAAGGTTTCTCTCACAGTTTCCGTGGGTCGGAAATCTGGGCGTGGCTCAGCTCGGCTCTCCTGCTCTGAATCTCCTACAAGGCTATCAAGGTATCAGGGCTGCAGCCCTCTTAAGGCCAATGTCTGCTGCATCTGCTTCCGAGCTCACTCCAGTGGTTTTTGACAGGATCTGGTTACTCCTGGACTGTTGGCCAGAGGCCACTCGTGGTTGGGCAAGTGAGACAGGAAAAGAAGGCAAGCAATACGGAAGTCATAGTCATTTGTAGTCTATCAGAAGTAACATTTCATCACTTTAGCCATACTCTGTTTATTAAAAGCAAGTCACTCGGTTCAGCCCACACATGTGGGAAGGAGAGCACACAAGGGCATGAATGCCAAAAGGTGATCATTGGTAACCTAAGTAGCAGCTGCTCACCACACTCAGCATGAGCCAGGTGTTCAGTGACACATGGTAGAGGGCAACAACAAAAAATCCTAAGTAGTAAGTGAACATAGAATCACAGAATTGAGGAAGACCTTACAAATGTTATGCATCCTACCTGTGTAAGGATTAAATCTGTAAAACATAATGTCATATGCCAAAGAGTACATGGGTTTATCAAAACAAGAAAAAATAAGGTAAGATCTGATGTAATGAAGTATTTAATGCTTGAAAAAATTATTTTTATACAAACCCTATTTTCTAAAATTAAGACTTTATACTGCATTTCAAAAAATATCTGATTGAGGTCAGCCTGCTGGCATAGTGGTTAAGTTCATGTGCTCCTGTTCAGTGGCCCGGGGTTTACTGGTTCAGATCCTGGGTGTGGACCTACACACTGCTCATGCCATGCTGTGGCGGCATCCCATATAGAAGAGTTAGAAGGACTTACAACTAGAATATACGACTATGTACTGGGGCTTTGGGGAGGAAAAAAAAAAAACAGGGAGATTGGCAACAGATAGTAGCTCAGGGCCAATCTTCCTCACACACACACACA
>NC_060279.1:99089379-99092958 GCF_021613505.1 Equus quagga | reverse complement strand
CACACACACACACAAATCTGATTAAATTTTCTCTTATCTAAAAAGTGAAAATTTTCTTCAGTGACTCACATTTACTGAGAATTTATGTGACACATCTCAATCAGGCATTATGTTTGTATTCACTATTTAACAGTAAAACATTATTTTATCTATTATCAAATGGTTCAAATATTTAAGAGCGTGCCAGGAAATTTTGTCTATTCCAGCAGGCTTCTTCAAAAACATATGTTCTGCTTTAGTCTCCTCTCATAGTATAGATTTTTAGCCTACTTACTTGCTGTGTTGCTCTCTTCCTGCAATGCAGTCCTTATCTCCTCTCCTTCCAGCTTCAAAATATTCCTTTAATTTCCCTAGTAATACGTGGGTTTGCCGTTTCAGTCATCTATGACGTTCAGCGATGTGGCCATAGACTTCTCTCAGCAGGAGTGGGAAGGTCTCGACCCTGTTCAGAAGACTTTGTACCAGGACGTGATGGTGGAGAGCTATAGAAACCTTGTCTCACTGGGTATGTTTATCAGCTTCAAATGGTTTAGAATAATTTAGAATCTGTTCTTTAGGATATGTTTTTTTCCACTGTGATTTTCAGGGCTGCTTTGCAAGAAACTAGTTAAATTTCTTTGTTCTTTTTTTCCAAAGAAGTGGTTTGAGCTTTGTCCCGTTGGAAATGGCAGCTCCATTAAACACCTTCACCTTCCCTGTCCTTCAGTGACACTCATACATTCCTCCAATCTGACTTGCAGTTGCCTCTCTTCTTTAATGAATATGGTCTAGTTTAGAATTCTCTGGCATTTATAATCATCATCAAAAGATCCAGGTTTCCTATTTATTTATGCTCAGAATTTCTATAGATACTTCATTTTAATATCTGATCCACTTGTAGGGAGATGAGCTTGTCACAGGGTCCTGAATTGCTCTTAACTGCTGTAAAAGAGCTTCCACAATTTATGTAGTGGTGGATTAGATAAATAGAATTAATTGAGAACTGAGGCATACAAATAATATTTTGTAAGAAATTTTTTCTATTTTGTGGTTGAAAGTTATAATCTATGAACATTACATTTAAAATGAAATGAATATCCTATAGGTATCTCTTCTTGGGTACTCTTCGTAAAACAACATTATCAGTAATAATGTTGATAGCTGACATTGTGCTCGTATGTAACAGGCAATGCTCTAAGCATTTTACATATACATATCAACTTGTTTAATCCTCCTAACAGACTTCTTATTCCCATTTTACAAGTGAGAATTCTGAGGCCCAGGGGGTTTAAGTGACTTTCCCAAAATCAGGCACAGCTGAAAGTGGCAAAGGCGGGACTTGAACCACAGCTCCAAAATCTCTGTTTTTAGCTATGGTATTATGCATGCTCTCAAGAAAAAGACGATATATGAGTGTATATTTTTAAAAACCACTACCATGCCTAATTTCTTGTTTTTTAGTTCCCTTACCCTCTCTTCTCAAAAATCTTGTTCAATATCATTTTATGTTTAGTTTATTATTATTATAATTTTAACTAAACAATGTTTTGTTCTACATCATATGGCATGTTTTTTCTTTGTAAGCAAGACATTCCAATTCTAAGCCAGATGTGATTACATTATTGGAGCAAGGAAAGGAGCCCTGGATGGTTGTAAGGGAAGAAACGAGAAGATGCTATACGAGTAAGTATGAGCAAGTCCAACTGTGGGAATATATTTGTGTAAGCAAAAGCCCAAGTAGTTAAGGACGAGACACACTTGAAGTGTTGGTTGGAAAGCTGCATTCGCATTGGAGAAAATAACCTGTGATCTAGAGGGGAAATAAATACTCTGCATGAGCTACCCAGTGAGTTTCATCTTCACCTCATTAACCACTCACTTTGTTATTCTTCTCATATTTCTGTCCCGGTTCAGTGATTGGCATTGTCCTTCTTCCTCATGCACCATTTTATCTGTATTTTGAACTGAAAGTGCTTTCCAGATCCTCTTGTGCAGGACAAGGTTTCATTGCCTAAAAAATGTATTCATTCCTATATCTGGCTAATAAAATGGAGTTTATAGTGTATTAGGTAAGACATATAAATAATCATGTAAACAAATACGTAGATATACAACATTATGTAGTGAAATGTAGTATGAAGGAAACTAACCAAGAACAGGGCAGATTTAGGTAAGGCAGGATGGTCAGGAACCCTTTTCTGAGGAGGTGATATTTGAGCTGAGACATAGATAGTAAAGGGCCCAGGCCATTTGAGTATCTGAGGAGCGTTCCAAGAAGAGTAAACAACAAATGCAAAGGCCTGGAAGGGAGCCCGAGTATTGTGTGTTTCAGAGCAGCAGGTAGATGAGAGCAGGGTTATTGAGGGGTGACTAACAAAATGTGCAGTCAGTATGTTATGAGGGACCAGATCATATAAGGTGTTATGATTCATTAAGAGGAATTACAGTTGTTTTCTAAGATTATTTAGGAGCCATGATCTGATTATATTTTTAATATCTTTAATTTTCAAAAATTAAACCTTTTTGTTAATTATGAGACTTACACAGAAGTCTAGATAAAATAAATATAGATTGATTACTTATTTGCTTCTCTCATATACTTTTCATATATGTATTAATTTTTATTAAAGAAATTTTTGTCCTAATATTAATCTATTGGAGTTTTTCTTAATTTCTTTCTAGGTTGGTCTTCTGAAATTACTTTTTCTTTTATCTCTCCTGTATTCCTGAGCTTTATCACTTCATTTCTGAGTTTTTCTAATTCTGATTTATGTTGTTCTTTGATTTCTTGTAGCAGTTTCTTAAAGTCAGAATACTTAATATTGTTAAGATGGCAGTACCACGCCAAATCTCATTGTCTTATTTGCAAAACTTGACATCCTGATCATGAAACTCATGTGGATATGCAAGGGATCCAGAATAGCCAAAAAGTCTTGAAGAAAACAGAATTTGCACTTTCCCATTTCAGAACTTAATACATACCAAAACTTAATGGGATGCATTGAAAGCAGTGCTAGGAAGGAAGTTTATGGCTGTAAACGCTTACATTAGAAAGAAAGATCTCATGTCAACAACCTAACTTCATACATCAAGGAACTAGAAAAACAGTGGAGAAAATCAAGGAAGCAAAGAACAGTGGAGAAAATCAGTGAAGCCAAGAGTTGATTTTTCAAAAATATCAACCAAAGTGAGAAAACTTTACCTAGATAGTTGAAGCAAAAAGAGAGAAGACTTGAGTAACTAAAATCAGAAATGAAAGAGGGGACTATAAACAATTGTATGCCAACAAATTGGGTAGTTTAGGTGAAATCCTGAAAATACACAACCTACCAAAGCTGAATTAAGAAGAAATAGGAAATCTAATCAGACTTGTACTAGTAAAGAGATTGAATCAGTTATAAAAACCTCCTAACAAAGAATAGCCCTGGATCCAGTCACTTTACTGTTGAATTCTACTGAACATTTAAAGAAGAATTAACACCAGTTCCCCTCAGACTCTTCCAAAAAATCAAAAAGGAAGGAACATTCCCAAACTTACTCTGCGAGGCCAGCATTACCCTGATACCAAAGCCACACGAACACACAACAGGAAGAGAAAAC
>NC_060279.1:99062411-99089279 GCF_021613505.1 Equus quagga | reverse complement strand
ACAGGTCAGTATTCCTAATGAATATTGAGGCAGAAATTCTCAACAAAATACTAGCAAGCTGAATTCACAAGCACATAAAAAAGGATTCTACACCGTCGCCAAATGGGATTTATTTCTGGAATGCAAGGATGGTGCAATATATAAAAATCAAGCAATGTAACACGATACAGTAACAGAATAAAGGGGAAAAAACACATGATCATCTCAATTGATGTGGAAAAAGCATTTGACAAAATTCGATACCCTTTATGACAAAAACACTCAAGAAACTAAGAATAGAAGGAAACTACTTCAACAACATAAGAGCCATATATGCAAAGCCTGGCTAACATCAGTCTCAATGGTGAAAGACTGAAAGTACTATATTTTCTGTGTCCCATAAGTTTTCGTATGTTCTGTTTTCACTTTCATTTGTCTTACAGCATTGTAATTTCCCTTGTGATTTCTTCTTTAACCCATTTGTTATCTAAGTGGCATTTAAATGTGTGTTGTTTAATTTCCACATATTTATGTATTTTCTAGTTTTCCCTCTGCTGTGGATTTCTAATTTTATTCCTTCGTGATCAGAAAAGATGCTATGATTTCAGTCTTTTAAAAGTTATTTATATTTGTTTTGTGGTCTAATGTGATCTATCTTGGAGAATGTTCCGTGTGCACTTGAGAAGAATTTGTATTCTCCTCTCGTTGTATGGAGTATTCTCTGTATTTCTGTTAGGTCCAGTTTGTCTAGTGCTGTTCAGGTCCTCTATTTCCCTATTGATCTTCTGCCTGATTGTTCTATCCATTATTGAAGGTAGGGTATTGAAGTCTCCCACCATTACTGTATTGTTGTCTATATCTCCCTTTAATTCTCTCAGTGTTTGCTTCATATGTTTTAGAGCTCTGATATTTGGTGCATAAATATTTATAATTGTCTTCCTGGTGATTTGACTGTCTTATCATTATATAATGCCCTTTTTGTCTCTTGTGATAGTTTTTTACTTCAAATCACCCCTACTTTCTTTAGGTTGCCATTTGCATGGAATATCTTTTTCCATCCTTTGACTTTTAGTCTGTGTATGTCCTTAGATCTAAAGTGGGTCTCTTGTAAGTAGCAAGTCATTAAATTGTTTTTTATCCAGTTCAACCAATCTATGTCTCATGGTTGGACAGTTTAATCTGTTTACATTTAAATTACTGATAGGAAAGGATTTCTTATTGCCATTTTGTTACTTATTTTCTGGGTGTTTTTGTGTGTTTGGCTTTTTTGACTCTTGTTTCCTCTCTTACTGCCTTCCTTTGTGTTTCATTGATTTTTTTTGTAGTGACCCACTTTGATTCCCTTCTCATTTCCTTATGTGTGTGTTCTATAGATACTTCCTTTGTGGTTACCATTGTGATTATATAAAACATCTTAAAGTTATAATAATCTATTTTAACCTGATAAAAACTTAACTTCAGTCACATACAAAAACTACTCATTTATAGCTCTGCTCTCCGCCTTTCTATTATTGATGTCATAAATTACATCTTTATATATTGTGTACCCATTAACATAGACTAGTTTTTTTATGATGTCTTTTAGATTCTAAACTAGAATTTAAAGTGGATTTATGCACCAGAATTACAATAATACAAGATTCTATATTTGTCCATATATTTACTTTTATTGGAGAACTATATACTTTTGTGTGGGTTTGTGTGGCTTTCTAGTATCCTTTTGTTTTATCTTGGAAGGTATGATTTCTCCTTCATTTTTGAAGGACGGTTTTTCCAGATATACTATTCTTGGTTGATTTTTTTTTTTTTTCTTCCAGTACTTTGAAAATATCATCCCGCTCCCTTCTGGTCTACAGTGTTTCTGCTGAAGAATACACTGATGATCTTATGGAAGCCCACTTGTATGTGATGAGTTGTTTTTCTCTTGCTGCTTTCAAGATTCTTTCCTTCTCTTTGAGTTTCAAAAGTTTTATTATTATATGTCTAGATATGGGTCTCTTGAATTTTCCTAGTGAGAGTTCATTCAGCTTCTTGGTTTTTTTCCTCAAATTTGGGATGTTTTCAGCCATTATTTCTTTAAATAAGCTCTCTGCCCTTTTCTCTTTTCTCCTCCTGGGACTCCCATAATGTGTATATTGGTCCCTTTGATGTTCTCCCACATGTCCCTTAGACACTCTTCATTTCATTCTTTTTTCGTTTTTTTCCTCTGACTTGATGATTTCAAATGACCTTTCATCAAGTTTGCTGAGTCTTTGTTCTGCCTGATCAAGCCTGCTATTCAACCCCTCTTATGAATTTTTCAGTTTGTTGTATTTTTCAAGTCCAGAATTTCTGTTTGGTTCTATCTTATAATTTCTATTTGCTGATATTCTTATTTTCTTCATGCATTGTTTTCCTGATTTCATTTAGTTGTCTTATCTGTGATCTCTTTTAGCTCATTTAGCATCTTTAAGATAGTCATTTTAAATTCTTTTTCAGAAACTTCATAGATCTGTTTCTTTAGCGTCAGTTCCTACAGCTTTGTTTTCAGTCCTTTGACTGGGCCATGTTTTCTTGTTTCTTTGTATGCCTTGTGATCTTTTGTTGAGATTTTAGCTTTAAGAAAAGAGCTGCATCTCTCAGTCTTTACA
Source organism: Equus quagga (assembly GCF_021613505.1). NCBI lineage: Eukaryota > Metazoa > Chordata > Mammalia > Perissodactyla > Equidae > Equus > Equus quagga. The sequence continues at coordinate 99,086,670 of NC_060279.1, read as the reverse complement.
GAATGGCTCTGTACAAGAGAAGACCTTCACCAGTCAGCCCAGCCAGGGGTTCTAGAACCTTTTGCACCTTTTCTGGAGATGCATCTTTTTTGGGGTTGTGTGTGTGCTTTTATTCTAGTATATATGGCTGCTTAACTGTCGTAATTTCCTGTCTCTTCTCGGGAGCTTTCAGTTTCTGTTGTATTCCTCTATCCTTAATCTTTTGCTTCTCCTGGCGACTGCCTGTGGAACTGCCCATCCTCTACTGCTCTAACACACTGCGGTGCTTACCTGTTTTCAGTGGCCTCCAACCTGATGTGCAAACTATGCTGGCATTCCATCAGCACCCCAAGCCAGGTGAGACAGAAACCAGTCCCTTGGGCAGCCTACAGACAAGCCAGAATGCTGGACACAAGTTCCACGTTTTTTTCTGTCCCAAGAGAGGAGCCAGAAATTGGGAGGTGGTATTCTCCCCATCTGACCTCATTACCCTGGGTGGCACGAGGGGCTAGGGCAAGCAAACTATGACCAACTCTTACCCTTTTTGGCTGCCTCTTCTTTTGTTTATATGTTTACCGGGGTTCTGTAGCCCCTTACCTAGTTTTTAGTGTTCTCACAAAGACATTTTGGTACATATATTGCTGTTAATTCAGTGTCTCTTGGGGAAAACAAAGGCCTGTATCTTCCTAGTCTGTCATCTTCCTAATATCCTATCCTCTTGGTTTTAGTTCTGTTTCCCATTTCCTGCCTTGTACTGGAATATTTAAATTTTTTTACTATTCATTTTAACTTATCTATTGGCATTTTGGCTGTTTCTCTTTGCATATTTATTTTAATGTATGTTATAGGCATTACAATATACAATATACCTAAGCTTTCACAATCTACATAGTTAATATTGTAGTATTTCTTGTAAAATGAGGACACTTTGCAACTTCAATCCCTTTATACCTACCTTTCCCTTCATAATTGTCATGTTTATCACATCTACATACATTGAAAATACCATCAGACAGTGTTATAAGCTTTGCCTTCAACAGTCACATATATCCGAAAGAACTTAAAGGGGAATAAATGATCTCACGTATTTACGTAGATATTTACCTTTCATGATACCTTTCCTTCATTCCTGATAATTCAAGATTCTCTTTTGTATCATTTTCCGTCAGCCTAAATGACTTCCTTTAGTAGTTTTGTTCTTTTCATCAGACATTTTTTTTTGCCTTTGTCTCTGTTTTCTTTTCAGATCCTAATTACATCTTTAGATTTATTACCACAGGTCCCTGAAGCTCTATTATAAAAGTTTTTAACCTGTAATATCTATGAATTTCATCTTGACATCTGTCTGTACGTTTCTATACATCTGTCAAGTTTACTGACTCTTTTCTCTGTTGTTTCCATTCTGCCATAAGATCTTCCAGCAACTTTAGAAATTATATCTTTTAGTTCTGCAGTATTCATTTTGTTCTTTATGTGGTTTCTTTTTCTCTTGTTTCTATTTCATATCTTTTCAGTAATTTCAAATGTGTGGGTTTTACATTTTTTCTTAATCTCTTAGTGTATAAATAAAAATAGCATCTTTTATGTGTTTGATAATTTTACCACCTGGCTTGTCTCAGGTTTAGCATCTGTGGTTTCTTTTCCCTTGAGAGGGGATCACATTTTTTCTTTTTATGATGAGTAATTTTGAATTGTATTGGTGGACGTTGTGAGTGCTGTGTTGTATTTATTCTGGGTTTTCTCCATTTCTCTGAAGAATACTGATATGTTTACATGTTGATATTTTAGCAAGTAGTCAAAGCAATAATATTTAGACTTTACGTGTGTTCTGCTGTTTGTGGGCAGTGGTTTAATTCTCAGTTGGTTCTCTGAGGCTTTGCTACACTGGTTTGTGTTCTTCTCATGCATGTGTAATTCAGATTCAGACTAAGATTTGTACTGGTTTGTACCCCAAATTAGGGAATCTTCTCTAAATGTTTCCCATCCAGGAGTCCTCCCTCACTTTCCAGTTTGGTTGTTTTCCTTGCCATGGTTTTCATAGCAGGAAATATGTTGGGGCTTTTGTAGCCCATTTTTGTGCCAGTATAACTGGGGCCCACCCCTGTGGGAAGGCTATAAGTGACAGGGAAAATAGCAAGAAACTCACTCTAGTGTAAGTCACTTCTTAAGGTTTTCACTCCCTTCTCCACTCTTCCTCTTTTGTTTACTTTTATTTACTGACTTCAGGTGATTGATTTATTTTGTCAAGCATTTTTAGTTGATGCCAGTCAGAAAGGGAGATGGACTCTAAGAGGTTTACTCCACCATCCTAAAAGTAGAACTTCCTCAGTTAAGGAGTATTTAATGGTGAAAATGGTTTTTTCATTTATTTTCTCTTGTATCATGATGGACTCATTGGTTTTTATTGTATTCTTTTTATCTATCACAATCATTTTTATGCTACTATTTTAAAAATTTTGGCCAGTCATATAAGTCTTTGACATCTTCATTTCTTTTTGGCATAAGATTTCTAGGCTCACTTTTCTTGCCCCCTTCCCAAATTGTTTTTTTTATCCAACTATCTTGGATCCATATGGTGGACATTGATATTTAGAAATTATAATTTAGGAGTTAAAGATTGCTCTTTATAACTATCTTTTCTGACACCTTTTTCTATTTCTTCCGTGGCAATTGATCTGTTTAAGCTTTCTCGGTGACTTTTTTTTGATGAATTTTGTTGAATTTTTCTGGAAAATTTTCCGTTTTGTTTATACTTTCAAAAGTATTAATGATGTATTAAGAAATATTCATAATATCAATAAAATTCATTTTAATTTTGCATTTACCCCGTAATCATTTTTTTGTTTTTGTTCTTTTTTGATTGGTTTAGCTAGTGTTTTACTTCTTGATTTTTAAAGCACCAGCTCTTTATTTATTAACACTACTCTTTTCTAATTCGTTACATTTTCTTTTATCTTAATTTATTTTTTCTGCTTTACTTTGTTTATTTTCTAAGTTTTGGAAGTGGTTCCTTAACTCATTTGTTTCTTCAGTTTTTATTGAAATAAGTGCTTAAATCTTTGAATTCTCTGAATGCTGAAATTTCCGAGATTATGGTATGTAGTTATTTTCTCTATTGTAATTTACTGGAATTCTTCTATTTCAGTTTTATATTTCCATATTTACCCAGCATTTATTCTAGAGAAGATGTTTCCGTTTTCATGTGGAACATGTTTTCATTTTCTAATATGGCTATTAATTTATATTGTTACTTGTTTTTGGAGCGAGAGTGTGTATGTTGTCTCAGAGTTTTGCCACGTACATACTCTACTTGCAAGATATTTCTTGCCCCCAAATCTCATGCTGCTTATTCATCAGTTTCAAACTTCATCAAGATATTCCTTCATATTGGTTGTTATGTTACAGGTTACGTCTGTCAGTTCTTTTTCACAAACTTCCTGGCATTCTTCCTCCAAACTCCTTCACTGTATAATTCAATTTCACTTCTTTTCCTTGAAGTCCCCAGATTCTCAGAGTTTTATAAGACTTTTTGTAGGGTGTATACCCAGTACATGTCTGAAAATTCATTGAGAGACTTGTAGGAATTACCAGAATGATTAACCTTGGTTAGAAGGAAAAGAGAGAGAGGACCTGAGGGAAGATTTGAAGGGATAAAACAGATAAAACATCTGTAGAATGGGTAGTTAATAAGAAGGAGCTCGATGAAGATAAGTAAATAAGAACTCTCATTTTATTTCATATGGGAACAAAGAAATGCACACATGGCTGTGCACTGGAGGGAGTGAACCACAGTATCTGTATTTTTAAGGGGAAATATATAATTGGAGAAAGATCAGGTATAAACAGTTGCCTTTAATATATTTATATTTTATATGGAAACTTATACAGGAAAGAGTACATTAAATCATTGTAGTAAAGTGTGATAAATGAATTATGGAGACATTGTCAGTAACTGTTTCAAACTGCGTAGCCGATTTTAGAGTTCTCTAAAGTATTCATCTCTAACAGGTGATATTTTTTATTTTTAAGAAAACCTACTGTAAAACATTCACCTTTTTTGGTCAGGAAAACAAAATGTTTTTCTCATTTCTTTTAGATTTGGAGTCAAGATATGAAATAATCAGCTATGAAAAAGTACACATTTATGAAAAATGTCCATCTCTTACTCTGCATCAGAAATTTCATAATAGAAACCTTATGAATGTGACCAGTGTGAGAAGGCCTTTAGTTGACATACAGACCTTACAGTACGTCAGAGAATTCATACTGGAGAGGAGCCCTATGAATGTAAGCAATGTGGAAAGGCTTTTAATTGTGCATCCAACCTTCCACAACATCAGAGAATTCATACTGGTGAAAAACCCTATAAATGCGAGGAATGTGGAATGACCTTTAGTCGTAAGATAGATCTTAGAGTTCATCAGAGAATTCGTACTGGTGAGAAACCCTATGAATGTGAAGAATGTGGGAAGGCCTTTAGTTGTGCCTCACATCTTACTCAACATGGAAGAGTTCATACTGGTGAGAAATCCTACATATGTAATGAATGTGGGAAGGCCTTTAGTCAATGTGGAAGACTTAGAACACATCAGAGAATTCATACTGGTGAGAAACCCTATGAATGTAAGGAATGTGGGAAGGCCTTTAGTCAAGCCTCTCACCTTGTACAACATGGCAGAATTCATACTGGTGAAAAACCCTATGAATGCCATGAATGTGAGATGATCTTTAGTCGTGGTATAGATCTTAGAGTACATCGTAGAATTCATACTGGGGAGAAACCCTACAAATGTAAGGAATGTGGGAAGGTCTTTAGTTGTGCCTCAAATCTTGTTCAGCATGAGAGAATTCATACTGGGGAGAAGCCCTATGAATGTAAGGAATGTGGAATGACATTTAGTCGTGGCTATCAACTCATTCCACATCAGAAAATGCATATTGGTGTGAAACTCTATGAATGTAAGGAATGTGGAAAGGCCTTTAGTCATGCTTCAGCACTTATTCAGCATGAAAGAATTCATACTGGTGAGAAGCCCTATAAATGTAAAGAATGTGGTAAGGCCTTTATTCTTATTTATTATTAAGAATGCATCACAGAATTCATACTGGTGAGAAACCCTATGAATGTAAAGAATGTGGGAAGGCCTTTAGTTGTACCTCAAACCTTGTGAGGCATGAGAGAATTCATACTGGTGAAAAACCATATGAGTGTAAGGAATGTTGGAAGGCCTTTAGTCATGTTGAAAGCCTTAGAACTCATCATAGAATTCACACTGGTGAGAAACCCATGAATGTAAAGAGTGTGGGAAGCCTTTTAGTAGTGGCCATCAACTAATTGTACATCATAGATTTCATAGTGGTGAGAAACCCTATGAATGTAAGGAATGTGGGAAGGCCTTTAGTGTGTATGGATGACTTACTCGACATCAGAGTATTCACAGTGGTGAGAAACCTTTTGAATGTAACAAATGTGGGAAGTCTTTTAGGCTTAATTCAAGTCTTAAAGTACATCAGAGAATTCATACTGGAGAGAAACCTTATGAATGTAAGGACTGTGGAAGGGCATATATGCAGTAGACAAGGTACAGACAGCAATGGATTTATAACACTGAGAAAAAATTTGAATGAAAAGAATGTGGGAATGCTTTTAGATATGGTTGAGTTCTTATAAGGCATTAAATAATTTGTACTGGTGAGAATCCCTCAGAATGTAAATGCTGTTTTGGTTTTTTAATTTATGACCCAAATATTGTTCATATTCAGAGAATTTAGGATCTATTTTTATATAACATGAGAAAACCTTTACTAGCATTTCTCTATTTATAGATTATGAAAATATAATGGAGGAAAACTCAGAGAATGTAGAAATGCCCTTGTTTTTGATGCTTTATTTATAAAAGCCCTCCAGCCCTAGTCAATTATTGTTAAACTTGAGAAAACTCATACCCCAGAAAACCCCTGTTGACCTAACAAATGTGGAAAACCATCAGGATTGCTATTTGATTCTTTACAGTCTGTATGACATTGGGTAAGATATTTATCCCTGTGGGACTCATTCGTAAATGATGATAATAGTACCAACATTATATTGCTGTTATTGGAATATAGAAAACTTGGAGAGCTAACTCAAACATAGTCTTTATTCAGTGAGTATTAGATGCTATTTTTAGTGTTGTCATTATTTGTATTCCTATCAATGAGTTATTATGTGATCAAGTCCATATGGATGTGGTGAATTTAGATAAACTTCATGTAATTACTTATGCCTTTGTTAAGTTTTAAATAATTCTTTCTAGACAAAAATCTAGTAGAATGTAAAAAACATGAGAGGATTTAAAACATGAGTCTGTTGGAGCGCTGCCACGGTCATTCTTCACATACTGTCTATGGCCGCTTTTGTACTTCTCGATGGAGCTGAATAGTCGCAAAGGAGGCTGTCTTGCCCACAAAGCCTAAAATAGTCACCAACTAGTTCTGCACAAAAATTTTGTGAATTCCTGCTTTAGAACAACATCCTCACCATTTTTTCATGACTGGATTTTTGGAGAGTACAAGAAAGTAGTCTTATCGAATATCCCACGTTCTGGATTTTTTAAGTAGTTTCCTTGTGGGTCATTTATCTCGTTTTTCTATCCCCAATAGTTCCAGCAAATTTGAAGTTCAAGGGGTTTCATTGAGTTGATGTTGTGTACATTAAGAAGCATATAATTTTGAGTTTTGCCACTATTAATGATACTAGATATTATCACTTTTTTGTCGTGGTGACTGCTAGATCTCTCCAATGTAGAGATCCATTTTACATCTGCATGGTAGTATTTTGTCACCTCCTTTTGCAAATTGATAATCTCACGTATAAGTCCTGAATTGAATAGGAAATTAAAATTGAAACGAGGGCCTAGTTGGAAAGGAATGATAATGAAATGCTTGTATACCAGAACTTTGGGATGTTGCCAGTCCTCTACTTGTTGAAAATGTAATATTCTTCAATGCATGCAGGAAACCAAAAATGAAGACTAGAGCTTTATTTCCATTGACCTCTTTATCCCCAGAACCTGTTCAGTGCCTGTCACTTAGTAGGCAGTAAGAAAATAATGGGGCCGGCCTCATGGCCGAGTGGTCAAGTTCACGCTTCACTTCAGCGGCCCAGGCTTTAGCTGGTTTGGATCCTCGGCATGGACATGGCGCCGCTCATCAGGCCATGCTGAGGTGGCGTCCCACATGCCACAACTAGAAGGACCTAGAATATACAACTATGTACTGGGAGGATTTAGGGAGAAGAAGCAGAAAAAAAAAGAAGTTGGCAACAGATGTTAGCTCAGGTGCCAATCTTTGGGAAAGAAAAAAATAATGAATAAGAATTTGACTTACAAAGCTAGGAAAACAACAACGTAAATCCTAAGTCAAAATAAGGGATTAATACAACTAAAATTATTAGAGTTTATTGATTAGTAACTGAAATAATACTCTTTAAAAGTTTGGGGTTTTTCCTGTGAAAAGCAATGATACATGTAGAAGTAGAGTTTAGTGATTTACAAGTGAAACAGTAATCTTGCAACAGTATTTTTTAACTTTTAAATTTCTCCGTTAAAAGTATATTAACATCAAGTAGACATTGGTAAATCTGGTCAAGAAAAACATATTAATGATTACGTTCTAGCATTGTTAATAAGGAAAGGGATATAAATATGGAAGAAAAATTTAAATTATGAAATAATGCTTTATTTTATTCCAGTATACTTAGAAATCTAGAGAGAATGAATTATGTTCCTAGAAAAAATGTGATTTATCAAAATTAACCTAATATGATATTGGAAATTTATTTTAATAAAATCAAAGGAAAACCTCTTTCTCTTAGAAGTAGCACTATGGCCCATTCTCAGGTGAGACTTAAATAAGGAAATTATTCCTAACAAAGTTTTTCCATCTCATTGCTACATGGATTATGTGATAAATCTCTATGAGAATAGCTCGCCCAAATCAAAAGTTATATGCGTTTCTATTTACTATTTGCCCTTTACAAAAAAGTTTGCTGACGTGTGATCTAGATTGATTAGTTTTTCTAATCTTTATTTAACTTTAGGAATGAGTTGAATTATAGATTTATTCAATACTAAAAGGAACAAGTTTTTTTTTTCCTGCATTTTACCATTTTCTAAATCAGAATGCTATTTATAACTGACAGCTACTTTCAGTCACTTCCAGCCAGCTACCCATCATAAATTAGTCATTTGAAATGCCTTCCACCGTATTTTCTGGCAATGTCAAAATGCCAGCATCAAAGCATACGAGTTTTGATGAAATATTCTTTTTGCATAATTAGTATTCAACCCTATAAAAGAATTAATACCTTTCAAATAAGAATGATTGTGGAGGGCTGGCCCAGTGGTGCAGTGGTTAAGTGCGCACGTTCTGCTTTGGTGGCCCGGGGTTTGCCGGTTCGCATCCCGGGTGCAGACATGGCACCACTTGGCACACCATGCTGTGGTAGGCGTCCCACATATAAAGTAGAGGAAGATGGGCATGGATGTTAGCTCAGGGCCAGTCTTCCTCAGCAAAAAGAGGCAGATTGGCAGCAGATGTTAGCTCAGGGCTAATCTTCCTTAAAAAAAAAAAGGAATGATTGTGGAAAATCACAAATTACCTATTGTCAACCAACCATCCAGATACCAATGTGATTTTCCCTTAATAATTGACATTTCTATATCCATTTGTTGCAGATGGGGAATCCAGTGTCCTATTTAATGATTCACCATCTGATAGTTAAAACCATCATCCCATACAAGGTAAAGTTTTAAAATTAAATATAACACGATGGGATAATTTGAGTTCCCTAATATAACCCATTGGTGCAGTAGGTCAACGTGGTAATTCTCCAGGTTACTATATTTGCAGGTTGAATGTAAAGACATACCTTTACCCAAAATATTTGTAATTATGCCCCCAGGAGCACTGTTAGAACTTGATAATATTTTTAAAAACGTTTTTGTGCTTAAACAAGTTTATGAAGTGCTGAATACTAAGTCCCTGCTTTTGAACAATGAAACGCTCATGTCAGCTGACAGATGAATGGGACCTGTGGTGAAGAGCCTTTGATAATGTTTCCGTGGAAACCCCGTTTCTAAAGCTGTTAGCATCTCTGGGGAGCGTTGCCAAATCCAAAGGGGGCGACTCTAAGGTTGGAATTATGTCGTTACTTCATGTAATTAGTGATGATTTGATGGCAGACAGCTCCCATCATGACCTACAGTTAGCTTCCTTTTTCTGAATGTTCTTTCTACAAAATGAACTATCTTTTAGCCCAAGTTTATATACATATACGTCAATGAATTTGTCTTGCCCTTTGATCATTATACAGGTGTTGACTGTTTTTCAGTATTACAAAAACAGTGGCTAGCTTTGTTCTCAAATGCTAGTAGATGTGAACAACAGTCTAACTGCTGAGGCATAGGGTGTGTGTATTTGTGTGCATTTGGTATGTATTGCTAGCTTGTTTATTTTTGTAACATCTGACAACTCAGTCAACGATGAAATGTGTCCTATATTTCTTCTTCTAGTATGTGGTTTAGTTTTTATTTTTCTAATTACTAGTGAGTTGATTATTTTTCACATATTTTTGTCAGCCAATCGTGTTATTTATTATGATTTTCCTAGTTCTGTTTTTTGCCCATTTATTAATCTTTCTCCTGCTGATTTATAGATGCTTTAAAAAATAGTATCTAAATCCTTTGCTTGTTTTATATGATGTCCTTAGTTTTCCCAAACTTATACTGATTTATGCTATTTTTTACTGTGTTCAATACCCGTCATAGAAACATTTTAAATTTCAATATAGTAAGTTTTCATCTTACCAGATATTGTTATTAATTTCTATTCACAATTTTATTAGACTATTTCGTTTTCTAAACAATCAGTCAAATTATTGGCGAACCAAAATGAAAATTCCTTTTTAAATATATGGATTAGTCTTTTCATTGAAATAGCTTTGGTTGTATTGTATATTGGTAGTGATACCAGGCTTTCAGTCTTTTCCTCCAATTTAATGGAAATTATATCAACATTTCATGGTTAATGAGTGGTTTGCTTTGGGTTATGGGTAAATAATCTGTGTATCTAAGTAGTTTCCTACATTAGAAATACCTAATTTTTTCCAAATACCGTTTCATTATTTGTTACTTTAGTCATATAGTATTCTCCTTTAATGTATTGATATATTAATTAATAATGATAGATTTGTTGGTTTTTAACCATCCCTGCAATAAATCCTGGTCAGCTCTGGTATATTATTATTTATACCTGCTGAATTCCATTTGTTAAGATTTTATTGATAGTGTTTACGTTTATATTTGTATGTGAGATTGTATCATATTTCTCATGTTTGATATTGCAATTATCAGGGTTTTTTTAAAGCTTAAAAAGTTTAAAAGACAAGATAGAACTTGTCTTTGAAAACTCAAGAAGTCTTATATATCTCTTGATTTTATTTGTTTTTAATGTTAGATCGTTACTCACCTTAAAAGAAGCATCTTTTTACACAAGCCCCTCAGTAAAATCAGCTATCATGTTTTTGGCAATACTAGTTGGGACACCAGAGCTCCTCTGGAAGGCCATAAATGCGTTTTGGCTCCTTAAAAATGTTTGGATACTTCTCAGCAACCACGTTGGTACTGATTGATTCTTTCATGCCTGGATTTTTATAAATAGTTAATATTTAGAAGTATTCACTAATTAGAACTATTAGAAATAATACTTCAGGAATATCAAATAGAAAATGTCACTGATTTAGGAATATTTAGTATTTAGAAATATCCATTGATATTTGTCTTTGTTTAAAGCTAATTTCTAATCTTTTAATCTATCAATTAGTATTTCATTAAGTATTAAGTAATCAGCATTTCTCTACATATTTGCTCTATTTAGACAGCCAATAAACCAGATCTTAAAGATTTAACAAATTAAATGTCTCTATGTAGTGATCAATTGTAAATGTAAGGTCTTTGAACATCTGCTGAAAATCAGAACCTTAATATTTTTTTTAAATCACCTAAAACCTGTAAATGTAAAGATAACATTCCAAAGATTGAAATGTTTATAAAACTGATCAGTGAACTTACAATAATTTGTTTTTCAAATGCATTACTATAGATTCACTTCTCTATTCTAATGCTGTTTTTTATTTATGTTCTAATTCCTTCCCAGTTTTTCTTCCTTGGTCTTTTTTCCCCATGGGACAAGTTTTATGGTGTATAGTTTCAATATTCTCCCCCGTCAGACAAGATGGCAGAATCTGAGTGATCCAGCATTTGTTTCTTGGTCAGATCACTGGGGCTGGTCAGAGTCACTGTGATCCTGAGCTACTTCAGGGTTGTTTTTTTTTTCCACTTTAATAACATATCTTAAAAATTGTAGTAAAATACACATAATACAAAATTTACCATCTTGACCATGTTAACCATTTTGAACTGTGCAGTTCAGTAGTATTAAGTACATTTATATTATTGTGCAACCATCTCCGTCAGCCATCTCTTTTCATCTTGCAAAACTGAAACTCTCCACCCATTAAACAGGAACTTCCCATTTCCCTTCCCTCCAACCCCTGGAAACCACCATTGTGCCCTTCCTCTATGATTGTGACTGTTCTAGGTCCTCATGTAATACAGGCATACTCTGTCTTTTTGTGACTGGTGTATTTCTAGCACGCCTGCTCCCTTTTGGTGTCTGTTTGCATGGAGTATCTTTTTGCATCCTTTCACTTACAGCCTATTTGTGTCTCTGGATCTATAGTGAGTCTCTTATTGACAGCATATAGTTTGATCATTTTTTTATCCATTCTGCCAATCTCTGTCTTTTGATTGTAAGTTTAATACATTTATCTTTAAAGTAATTACTGATAAGGAGGGACTTCTGTCATTGTGCTATTTGTTTTCTATATGCCTTACAGCTTTGTCCTCCTCATTTCCTGCATTCTTGTCTTTTGTGTTTAGTTGATTTTTTTGCAATGAAATGTTTTAATTCCCTTCTCATTCCCTTTTGTGTGTATCCTATAGCTATTTGTGGTTACCATGGGATTACAGTTAACACCCTAACATTATAACACTCCACTTTGAGTTTATACCAGCTTAACCTTTGGGTCTTTTAAATTAATAAATATTGACAAATTAAGTTGTAGGATATTTAAGTCAAAATCTGTTCTTATGAATTAAAATTTTATAAATATGATGTTTTCCCCACCATTATAGTATATTAAATAGGTCTGTTTGCTTTTTAGTTCTTTTTTTTTTTTTTTTTTTGAGGAAGATTAGCCCTGAGCTAACATCTGCCAGTCCTCCTCTTTTGGCTGAGGAAGTCTGGCCCTGAGCTAACATCCGTGCTCATCTTCCTCTACTTTATATGTGGGACGCCTCCCACAGCATGGTGTGCCAAGCAGTGCCTTGTCCACACCCGGGATCTGAACCCGCGAACCCTGGGCTGCCAAAGCAGAATGTGCGCACTTAACTGCTGCGCCACCGGGCTATCCCATAGTTCTTTTTAAAAGAATTGATGGGTATTTCAGCTCATGGGAGATGACTGATTTAGTCTGTTGTTTGATTTTCTCTTCAGACGTTTGGCAGTTTTTTCTTTTGGGGGTGCTACTGAACCCTCCATCTATCTGATCTTTGATTGTGACATGCCTAGTGCTGATGACCTGTTGGACCCCCTTCTGTGTGGTTATTCTGAGTGACCATCAGTGCTGATCCATTTTTCCTCGTCTTTGTATAATCCTTATTTGTCTCATGGATTTCCTGTTTTCCTTCCTTTTCTCTTTACACAGATTAACAAAGTTAGATATTGCTATCTATACCTTCTAAACAGACATACAATTGATGAGAGAAAAAAATACTTATTTGTATTAACACTCTCTAACTTACTGATGTGAACAGTACAATACATGTAGATTATATATATCCATATTTATACCATAACTATTTTATACATTTTGTATTATTTCTTCTTATTTTAATGTTATCATTATTTTATGCCTAACTATTAAAATGATATTATCATTGTCATCTTATGCTTAACTAGAACAGCTTCATCCGTAGCAGTCCCATTACACTGACTCCTTTCTCTTTAGCACTGTACATGACTTCCTTGAAAGCATTACATTTTTCTGAAAATAGAAGGATGTTTAGACTTACCCTTTTTGTTTGTTTGCTTTTAATTTTGCCTCGAGACAGGGACTTAGGCTTCCTCCTTATAGTAAAGAACAACATTGGAAACCAAAGTTTGGGTGTTGTTTGATGGGATATAAAATTGGGGAAGGAAAAGGGAGAAGATGACTAGATTATTCTCTACACTCAGGAAGTGAACCTACAAGTCCTCGATTCTAGGATCTCAGTTCAGTTCAGTAAGTCTTTGTACCAGTGATGGTCTCCAGGAAATCACTGAGTCCCACTGTGCCTGGTTGCATTTAGTCAAATTTAAACTCTATCCTTGGCTTCCCCAGTGGGCTGTCTTATTTGTAAGACTGCAAAATCCATTACGCCCCTTTTGTGGCAGTAGCTCCTCCACTTGTGAGTTGGGGTTCCGCCCAGTCCGATTGAGGAGTACCTTTATTGCTGCTGGGTGTGGCCGTAGAGCAAGTTATCATCAATGGCCTGTCAGTGGAATTTTGTAGCGGTTTCTGGGTACCTTTCTCAAAGGCGTCTTGCTCAGGTCCTTTGCTCCTTTTCTTCTTCCCTTTCTCCATCTATTGCCTGTGTATATATATAATATCCCTGAGGACGTCATATACTGGCCACATTTATATAGTTCCTCCAGATTTCTATGTGACAGGGGAGTACACTACTATCTGGTTGGAGCCACTAGTTAGTTTGTGGAACAAGGCTAGGAAGGAAAACTCATGAAAGAACATAAAGGTTCCTAATTGTATTAGTCTGCTCTAGCCACCATAACAAAATACCATAGAGTGAGTGGCATAAAACAACAGAAATTTATTTTCTCACAATTCTGGAGGCTAGAAATCGTGATCAAGGTGCCAGCAAATTCAGTTTCTGGTGAGAACTCTCTCCTTTGGTTGCAGATGGCCACCTTCTTGCTGTGTCCTCACAGGGCAGAGAGAGCAAGCTCTCTGGTGTCTCTTATAAGGGCACTAATACCGTCATGAGGACTCTACCCGCATGACCTCAGCTGATCCTAATTATCTCTCAAAGACCCCCATCCCCAATGCCTCACATTGGAGGTAAAGGCTTTAACGTACAAATGTGAGGTTGGGTGGCACAAGTATTCTGTCTGTAAGACTCATCCTTGAAAAATGTAAGTATAGCATATTTGCCAAAATAAAATCACTAGTTCACCTGATAGGTGACTTAAAAATCATCAAAGCTGATAATTTCTAAGGTTCCTTTCCTGTGAGGTAAGACATAGGGCCGGGCTTTGAGGGAGGCAGACCTGAGGTGCAGAAGTCCATGAGAGCATACGTATGTTCATTAAAAGTGATATCCTAGAAGGCCCATCAACAGTAGAATGGGTGAATTCTGGTATATTTACACAATAGAATAATACACAGCAGTGAGCATGGATCATCTCAAACTACAGTCAGCAATATGTATGAATCCGCCAAGGAATGTTGAACAAAAGAAACCAAACAGAAGACTGTATCATCTAGAATTCCAATTATACGTTCTGACAGCACAGATTAGGAAACTAATTTACACTCTAAGGAATTAGGAGATTGGTTTCCTTCAAAGGTAGTGACTGGAGGACATCATGAAATGGGACTTGGAGCGTGCTGCTAATGCTGTTACTCTTCATCTGGGTGCTAGTTACAAAGGATTGTTTAGCTTAGGAAAATTCATTGCACTGTTCCCTTATGTATGCATGTTGGAAGAGAGAATCTGCCATGGGCCCTTAGCACTTCTGCACATTATTGCTGAGTGTGGATTGTGTTCCCCTGCCAAAAAAAATCATGTTGAAACCCTAACCCCCAGTACCTCAGAATGTGACTGTATTTGACGTTGGTGCCTTTCAAGAGGTCATTAAGTTAACACAAGGCCCTGAAGGTGGGCCCTAATCCAGTCTGACTGGTGTCCTTATAAGAAGGGAAAATTTGGACACAGACACAACCATGTGAATGCACAGCAAGAAGGTGGCAATCTGCAAGCCAGGGAGAGGGGCCTCAGGAGAAATCACACATGCTGATACCTTGATCTTGGACTTCTGGTCGCCAGAACTGTAAGAAAATAAATTTGTTTAAGCCACCCAGTCTGTGATGTTTTATTATGGCAGTGCTAACAAACTAATACCCTGGGTATACCAAAAACACAGGTCTCTGACTACTCTTTGCCCAGGACATTCCTCAAGGTTGTGCTGGCAGCAAGCAAATGTGAGCGATGGGGAAGTGCCTGACCCTCAACAAAGAGAAGGCTTGCTCACAGGCCGCTGTGAAGTAGCGGGTTCCCCAGCCTCAGTGCTCCGCTTGTCTAACGACCCACTGTGTGCAGGCGTCCTTCTAGCCTCCCCTGCTTCACGCCTGTGGGACTTGGGGCCACGGAGAACTCACACAAACAGGAAACTCACGCTGCCTCGTGGTCCGTGATTGAGTCATTTGTTCTTGACTGGAAATCTCATGTCTTCTGCCCGCTTCCATGAAACAATAATAGGTTTGCTCACTAGCTTGCTGATAGGGCAAAAAAATCGCAGTCCCTTCAGAAACCTTGACAGTGCATACTGTAAAGAGTATTATTATTATTGTTATTGTTGTTATTATTTCCATGAGAGAATAGTCTTGGCTTCCCTCTCTCAAACTGACCTATTTGAAAAAGCTCCTCTGTAATCCAAACATGTTGAGCGAGAATGGACCACTCCTTCCTTTAGCACCAGGGATTGCAGGCTCTTCCTGGAGTGGAGACAGAAGTTAGCCATCTTCTCTCCCTCATGCATGTGCCGTATTCTTTCCTCCTCAAAAGTTTTCACAGAGGAGGCTTACAGCTTCCCTTATAACAGGGGAAGCTTCTGGGGATCCAAGTCAGGATCAGGAATTTCTCAAACTTCCCTGAGCAGAGCTTAGTCCGACTGAACAAGAGACTAGATTTACTTCCTTGGTATTCCAAATATAATGATTTTTGCCCTTATCTCTCTGTAGACAATGTTAATGGCACTGCCTCCTGGGCCTGAAAGAAAAAAATCCACTTGCATTGTCTACCAGCTTTGTTACCTATTTATTTCCTAACTAAAACTTCCAGGCCATGCTTCCCCTGGTTCCGGTCAGTCCCTCTCATACTTTGTTTGCAAACTTCAATTTGCCTCCAATCCTGTTTTGTGCTGTGGGGGACCACGGCCCCCTTTCCTCTGCTTTTGCTGGTTTCCTTTCCCCATGCATTTAGCAACAGATCTAATAGATAGGCCTTCAAGAAACTGTCAGGAGACCAGTGAAAAAGACAATTACAATACAGTATGAGGAGATGGGGACTGAGATAGCATATGAAAGGGAAGGTTGTCTGTACAAGTTGGTATTGAACCTCGTCTTAAGGAATATATATATTTCTCTTAGAAGCAATAGAGCAGACCAGATAAGCTGATAGAATCTTTCTCTACAAAACACCTGTTAGTAATGCACACAGTATAGGAGCCATCCTTTTCAATGCATAGCTGAGTTCACAAAATCCTATTGGAAAGCCGAGGGAACAACAACAACAAAAAAGTGGGCGCATATGCTGTGGTTAACCTAGGAGGTCTTTGGATATTAGCACTTGTGGTGCACATACCCTAAATTGACCCCCCCAGTGATAATAAGTCACTCTCTTATATAGTCCTCTCCTCTTGAGTACAACAGAACTTGTGACTTGTTTCTAGCCAATGGATTATGGCAAAGATGGGATAGTCACTCCTGTAATTACTTTACTTTGTAAAAGACTCTGTCTCCACAGACTGGTGTGATAAAATCTGCTGCTGACCTTGAAAAAGTGAGTTGCCATGTTGTAAGAGGACCTGGAAGAGGTCCCATGGGAAGAAGCTGTGGGCAGCCTCTAGGAGCTGACAGCACTCCCTAGGTGACAACCAGCAAGAAAACAGAGCCCTCAATCCTATGAATGCAAGGAACTGAATTGTCAACAACCACAAGAGCTTGAAAGAGGACCCTGAACTCCAGAAAGGAACATAGCCTGGCTGGTACCCTGATGACAGCCTTGTGAGACCCTGAGCAAAGAAGCCTGTTAAGCAATGTATAGACTCCTGACCCATGAAAACTGTGACATATGAACTCTTTTTTTTTGAGGAAGATTAGCCCCGAGCTAACATCTGCCTCCAATCCTTTTCTTTTTGATGAGGAAGATTGGCCCTGAGCCCATCTTCCCATCTTCCTCTACTGTATATGTGGGATGCCTGCCACGGCATAGCTTGCTAAGTGGTATGGAGGTCGGCGCCCAGGATCCGAAGCAGTGAACCCCAGGTTGCTGAAGAGGAGCACGCGAACTTAACTGCTATGCCAGCAGGCCAGCCCTGTGAATGTATGTTTTTATAAACTGCTTGGTTTGTGGTAATTTATTATGCAGCAGTAACTAAAACAGAAATAAAAGAGTTTGCATTTTAATGTCTGTAATGTGATAGGTTATGAGTCTTAGGAATGAATGATTCAGAGAATTGGAATTAAGAACCCTGCATAAGGCTAGGTGCCAAGATGGAGAAACACTTCTTTCCCTAGTATTTATAAATTATAAGTATTAGTATTTATACTAATTCATAGGTTTTTATAATTAGTTTTATACTAATTCATTCATATTTATAAATTAAAAGTCTTCCTTGGGTTTTAGATATGAGTTTATTTTAGTTGCAAGGTATAGAAATATCAAACCAAGAATAAACAAACAAAACTTCCCAACTGGTGGAAGCCATAGGGTACAAGGCAGAGGGGAAAAAAATCATCTCAATTTAACCTGTTCCTCTGAGATTTTCCACAGGGAAAGCCTCACTTATCATGAGCTCAGTCCAAAATTAGAAAACATTCAAGAAAACAGTCCACTATGAATAAATTTTGATGGACACAATGAAGAGCAGAATTCACACTCTTTCCACCCGTCAGAAAATGTAAATACTGCTTGGAGATTATACTGTAATGATTGTTAAAACAATAACTGACAATAGATATAGAAATCACGGGGAAAGAAAATACTAGTAAAAACACCAGATGGGGCTAGCCCAGTAGGGTAGTAGTTAAGTTTGTGCACTCCACTCCAGCAGCCCAGGGTTCACCGGTTCATATCCTGGGCATGGACCTACACACTGCTCATCAAGCCATGCTGTGGTGGCATCCCACATGGGAGAACTAGAATGACCTACAACTAGGATATACAGCTATGTACTGGGGCTTTGAGGAGGAAACGAAAAAAAGAGGAGGATTGGCAACAGATGTTAGCTCAGGGCCCATCTTCTAAAAAAAAACCACAAACAGAAAAAAAAAAACCACCAGACAGGTTTGGAAAAGACAGGATAGACCAGTTAACTGGTTTGACACAGCTGAAAAGAAAATGAGTAATCTAACAATTAGATCAGAGGAAATTAAAGAGAAGGTAACTTAGATGGATGGAGAATCTATGAGAGGTCAAGAGGCAATGTTGTTGAATGAGAAGTGCCAACCTATGTGCAATCAGATTTCTAGAAGGAATCAATAGAGTGAATGAGGGAGAGGAAATAAGCAAAATGTTAACATCTGAGAATATTCGCGTAATGAAGAAAGACATGAATCCTCAGATGGAACAATGAAAAACAATTATTGCCAAACATTTAAAGAAGAATTGATGCTAATCCTCAAACTCTTCCAAAAAATAGAAGAGGAAGGAACACTTCCAAACTCATTTTACAAGGCCAGCATTACCTTGATACCAAAACCAGGCAAGGACGCTATAAGAAAAAAATAACAGACCAATATCTCCAATGATCACAGATGCAAAACTCAACAAAATAGCAAACCAAATACAACAATACATTAAAAGTATTATACACCATGATCAAGTGGAATTTATTCCAGGAATGCAAGGATAGTTCAACATCCATAAATCAATCAGTGTGATACACCATATAAACAAAATGAAGAATAAAAATATGATCATCTCAATAGATGCAGGAAAAACATTTGACGAAATTCAACATCTGTTCATGACAGAAAATCAAAGTGGGGTAAAGAGGGAACATACCTCAAGATAATAAAGGCCATATATGAGAAGCCCACAGCCAACATCATACTCAATGGTGAAAGACTGAAAGCTTTTCCTGTAAGATCAAGAACAAGGCAAGGATGCCCACTCTTGCCACTTTTATTCAACATAGTACTGGGAGTCTTAGGCAGAGCAGTTAAGCAAAAAGAAAAAAGAAATAAAAGGCATTGAGATTGGAAAAGAAGTACAACTGTCTCTATTTGCAGATGACAAGATATTATATATAGAAAACCCTAAAGACTGCAACAAATTGTTAGAGTAAACAAGTCGAGTAAAGTTGCAGGATAGAAAATCAATTTACAAACATCTGTTGGGCTCTCAGACCTTTCCCCTGAGGTCTGACTACTACTCCAGGGTTTCTTTCCAATACTCCCGAACTTCTCATCTCCTGGGCTAAGCTTTTGCTTAGAATCTGTCACCTCCCTCAGGACTCTGATTTCTCATGCCCAAGATCCTCCACTGGGCTTCCAAGCATCTCCTTCATGCTCTAGCTCCTCCCTTCCTCTTGCAGTCTCCCTCTTTGAGCTCTGTGTCCTCTCCAAAGGTACCTCCAAACTTCCTTGAGGTCCCAGGCTCCCCTCCACCCTTCAGTTCCTCTTCTGTATTCCCAGTACACTAAAATGGGCCTAGCCAGAATCTCATGTGAGCCTCACAAATGAGCCCCATTTTGCACATGATGAAACTGAAGCTTAGCGAGGTGAAATCACTGGCTCAAGATTACATGTTAAGTTGGAAGGCAGAGGTTCAAATCCTGGTTTGAATCTAGAACACATTTTCATACACACACCAGCTCCCATTAAAATAGCTACCCTTCAGAGAAAGACAGCTATGTTCCAGGAACTGTGTTAAGCATTTCACTAAGGTAGGCGTTATTATCACCGTTTTACTTTGAGGAAACCAAAAACTAAGATTAAAGAGCTAATAAATGGTGGAGCAAGGACTGAAATGAGAGTTCTGAATTCAAAGTTAGCATTCTTAACTGTTACTTCACTCTCTGTCTCCATTATATAGATGAGAACACTGAGGCTTAGAGATGTTTAGGAACTGAAGTCAAAGTTTATAAAGAGGCAAAATGATGGGTCTCCTCTGCTTCCTCATATAATGCTAAATAAATAAAAGCGCACCTGGGCCAGGCACTCTCCCTCCAAGATCCTTTGAGGAAAGAAAACAGAAGCCGAAGAATTTGAGTACCAGGACAAACTTTTCTATCAAAAGGTGATCAAGTACTGGCCCCTGCCCTCCAAAGGATGTAACCCACTGACTGAAAAAATTGTCCCTCTTAGAACAAAGGTTATCTGTTTTCTCTGGCAACTTTCTAGGGGATGCCAGGCTTGGAGAAAGAGGAATAAGCCAGCGTATTTGCTACTTATTTTATTCAACACAGACTAGCAGCTTTCTGAATCTCAATGAAGACGAGTCCTTGTCCAGCCCCACCTTGAAGTCGAGAAGAGGTAAGGAGCCTTAAAATCTGTGGCCCAGGTTCATTTCCCAATAAGACCCCGAAGTCCTAATATTAGGCCAAATCAGAGAGGACGAGTAGGGGTGGTGGGCGGCCTCTCAATAAGATAAGGATTGACTTGCGGTAGGCTTTTCCAGGCAAGTTCTAGGAAACCATACTGGGCGATGCCCACAGGTTGGATAGTGTGCACCTTGTTCTGCCCAGGCAGGGGGATAACCTTCTGGAACTTGAGGGGACCTCCAGGGGCGTGGGAACTACCACAAAACAGGTCATACAGTACCCGTTCACCAAGTACCAGCTCCTTGGTTTTCAGGGCCTTGTTGTAGATGGTCTCTTGGGGCTGGAGTTCCTTTCTGTGCAGCAACTCTAGTAGAAGCCTCTGGATTCGGGGCGACTTAAGTTGGTACAGGTCCATGAGCTGGTGGAACTGTTCCATCCAAGCAGTACTGTCTTTTGCATATCGCTGCTGCAACATCCGCAAAACATGATACAGTGCCACAAATGTCTCCCATTGAGGCACTGCTTCCTTTATTTTAGAGATGGGCTGTGGCTTCTTCTCCAACTGGGGCAACTTGAGGGGTCTGCCTTTACCCTTGAAAGCTCTGAGATCCTTCTGAAACATCAGTGCTAGAGTTTGTTTGTCCACAGAAGCATGGGCACTGGTGGAAATGTCTCTTGTGTCAGGATAAAAGTGTCGCATTTCCATGTCTTTGAGAGCACTGGCTATCTGCTGTGCCCGTGCACTCCTGTAAGGTTCTCCTAAAAGATGCCAATTTATAGCCTTTGGGACTTGAATCCTCTTGGTGGTTGATAGTAACACTGGTGCAGGGATGGGCAGTGCTTTCTTCTTTGCCTTGTGAATTTGGGAGAGTTCACTCCTCCCCCTCAAGGCCCAGAAGTCCTTCTGGAATGTCCAGGACAGGGATTTTTTATCCACAGAGGGATGGATAGCTGTAGGAACTTCCTTTCTGATTGGATAAAGCTGCCTTATCTCCTTGACAGCAGTGGATAACTGTTGTGCCTGCTTCCTCCTGTAGGACTCAGCTAAGAGGTGCCAATTGAGAGCTTGGGCTGTTTGAGTCCTTTTGGTAGCTGATGGGGACACTGGTTCAGGGATCGGAAACAGCTCTAGCCACCTCCCCTTTTCTTTTCTTCTAATTGGAGGGGTCACTTTTAAATGCACTGGACTCAAAACATCCTTATAGGTTCGTGCTATATCTGTGTGACTTAACTCTAGGTTCTGCCTGAGGTGTTTAGCAATGGCTTTAAGATTGGACAGATTCGTCCATTTCACATATCCCTTTGAAGTCAAGTGTCTGAGGAGCTGGCTCAGTCTATGGAAACTGTCTCTGGAAAGTTGCTGTCCTGCTTCCAGCCTTATTAAGGCATTATTAATCCAGTCCTCATCTGAGAGGCTGGCTTCTGAGTAGCACGGGCTTTGGGCCGGCATGGAGGTAAGGGATGGGGCTGGGGCTGGGGCTGGGGCTTGGTACTCAGTTTTCCCCATCAGGGAATCCCACTTCCACCTGCCGCCTTTGGTCCTCCATTCAGGTTTTTGTGGTTTCCTGGTTTCAGATAAGTGGAACTCTGGCCTGTGGAGGCCTTCTGGGAACTGAGTCTCTAAGCCTGTTTCCATGACTTGTAAAAACATGCCCCTGGCTTTCTCCAAGAGCACATCCTCTTGTCTTCTCCATGAACTTGTCATGGGGCGTGCTCCAAGAAGTCGATTTTCCTGTGCTTCCAAATCCAGATGATCCCCTAACACTTTCAGGGGCATTCCCTCTTCTTTCTCGAGGACTACTGGGAGTGGTATTTTGAAGGGGCTCTTCAGAAATGTTGTCCACGTAGCCGTATCCATAAGTGTAGGTTCTCTCCTTCCATCAGGCAATCTCTCTTTCTTAAAAGGCATTTCCCTTCGAGCTCTACGCTCCCTTTCCTCAGTAAGAACATCACCTTCTGTTACTGGCTTCAGTAAGCTCACTTCTTCCTTTGCAAGCTCTGTTTTCAGTACTCTCTCTTCTGAGAGCACTGCCTCCATAAGTCTACTCTCTTTTTCCTCGTCTTTGCTCAAGCTCTCCTCCCCCTCCTCCTCCCTCGGGCTCTCCTCCTCCTCCCTCGGGCTCTCCTCCTCCTCCTCACTCGGGCTCTCCTTCTCCTCCTCACTCAGGCTCTCCTCCTCCTCGCTCAGGCTCTCCTCCTCCTCCTCACTCAGGCTCTCCTCCCCACTCGGGCTCTCCTCCTCACTCAGGCTCTCCTCCTCCTCCTTGCTGAGGTGCTCCTTCGCTTCCTCATGTGGGCCCTCTGTTTCCTTCCTCCTCAGCCGCTCTTTCTCTGGAAGCAACCTCTTTTCCTTTTTCCTTCTTTGGGCTGAACTCTTAGGCTTCTTAGCCAAGTTCTCTTCACTCAGGCTTACCTTCTTTTTCTGCTTCTTAATCAGATGTTTCCTTTTCTCTCTCTGGGGCAGAAGCTCCTCCTCTTCTCCTTCCTCAGTGAGACTCTCCTCCTCTTTCCCCTTCTTAGTTGGGCCTTCCTCTATTTCCTTCCTAATCAAGCTTTCAGATAAGCCCTCTAACATTAGGCCTCTGATATTCTTTAATAACCACTTTACTCAGGTCTTTTCTGGTTTATTCTCAACTCTCTTCACAAGCTTCTTTAGCTGCTTTTTTCCTAACAGATTTTGCTCCTGGACCTCCTTTAAGATACTTTGTACCTGGATTTTATCTAATAGCATGTTTTCCTGGGCCTTCTCTAATAACCGTTGGTCCTCCTCTAGGCTCTCTCCATCAGTCAGTGTTCTCTCTTTGGTAGCCAGTCTGTCGTCTTCTAGTTTTCTCTCTTTCTGAGCTAGTTCCTTCTCGTCTGTGGTTATTTCCTCCTGTTCTTTAAAAAATTCCCACCTCTGGTCATCAATTTCACTCCTTCCCATAATGAATGATCTCTTTTCCTCAAGTATTTCTGTTTCTTCCAGTGTCGCTGTACTTATTTCTCTAATTGTTTTAGCCAGGATCCTCAAGAGCTGACTCTCTTTCTTCCTTATATCTTTTTCCCTGGAACTGGCCTCTTTGTCTTCCGAACTAATACCCTTTTCCATATCCAGTTTCCTCATTGCCTCTATTCTTTCCTCTTTGGTTCTTTTCTTTTTTTTCTCGGCAGCAGCCGTCTCCTTGGTCCTAATATCATAGGCCAGTTTCCTCTCTTCCTGGGAAGGTTTGCCCTCTTCTTTCACAACTTCTTTCTCTTCTTGGGTTGTTTTTTTCTTTCGCTTAGTTATGCCAATTCCCTCCTTGGCTTTTGCCTTTTCTTTCTTAGCAATATGTCTCTCTTCTTTGGCCACTTTACTACCTTCCTGTGTCAGTCTTTTCTCCATGTCACCTGCTTGTTCTTCCTCTTCTAGGGACAATCTCTCTTTTTCCCAGGCCCATTGTTTTTTTTGCTCACTCTCTTTCTCCTCTTTCTGACCCTGTATTCTCTCTTTCTGGGCCTGTTTTTCCTCTTGTAGGGCGAGCTGCCCTTTTTCATAGGTCCATTGTTTTTTTTCCTCAATGGCTTTCTTATCTTGCCCAACCCATTTCTCCTCTTTCTTAGTTTGTTTCTCTTTTTCCATGGCCTGTTTCTTTTCTTTTGGGGACACTTC
>NC_060279.1:99061685-99062401 GCF_021613505.1 Equus quagga | reverse complement strand
TTCTTAGCCTGTTTCTCTTTTTCCATGGCCTGTTTCTTTTCTTTTGGAGACACTTCCTCAATTTCCTTCTTTTTTTCTTCTTCTGGGACCAGTTTCATTTTTTCTCTGCCCTGTTTTTTCCCCTCAGCCTCTTTCTCCACTTTTTGAGCCAATTTCTCCTCTTTCTGATCCCATCTTTTCTCTTTCTGGGCCTGTTTCTTTTCTTCCTGTGACCATCTCTCCATTTCTTCAGCCTGTTTCTCCTCTCCTAGGTCCATTTTCTTTTTCACCCTGGCCTGTTGTTTCTTTTTCTCAGTTATTTTCTCCTCTTCCTGGGCCCTTCTCTCCTTTTCCCAAGCTTTTGTCTCCTTTTTCTGGGTCTTTTTATCTCCTTCTTGTGACAATTTCTCCATTTCCCCAAATGGTTCCTCCTCTTCTAGGCCTGGTTTCTTTCTTTTCCACGCTAATTGTTTATCCTTGGCCTGTTTTTCCTCCTTCTTAGCCTGCCCCTCTTTCTGGTCTTCTTTCTCCTGTTTCCCATCTTGTTTTTTCTTTTCTTGGGTTTGTTCCTCTTTATGGGCCTCTTTTTTCTTGTTTACTAACCATTTCTTCTTTTCTTGGGTCAATGTAATCTCTTGCTTTGCCATGCTGGCCCTTTTTAATGCCTGTTTTTTGTCTTTCCCAGACAGTCCTTCCTCTTCTCTAGACAAATATTCCTTTTCCTGGGCCAATTTTCC
>NC_060279.1:98962955-99061675 GCF_021613505.1 Equus quagga | reverse complement strand
TTCCTCACTCAGCTCCTCCTCTTCCTCACCCAGCTCCTCCTCTTCCTGGGACAACTTCCTCTCTTCCCAGACAGGCAACCCCTCTTCCTGGGCCCACAAGCCTTCTTCATGAGCCAGCATAATCTGCTCCCGGTCCCACTTCCTCCTTTCTGGTGTTGCCTTCCCATCTTTCCGGGTCACTCGCTCTCTTTTCCCTGGAAGTCTCCCCTCTCTTCCAGTCCATTTCTTTTCTCCTAGGCCTAACTTCTTGGTTAATATTTTTTGTGGGAAAGCCAGTATTTCTTCTTTCCCAGCTGTTTTACCTTCTTGATGGGTCAGTTTTTTCTTATCCTTGGTCAGTTTCTCCTTTCCCTGCACTAATTTCCTCTCTGGCTTACTCAATTTCCTTTCTTCCTCAGCTATTTTCCCTTCTCGCCTGGCCAGTTCCCTTACTCCTTTTTTTAATTTTCTTTTCTCTAAGACTAGATGATCTGAGAAAGAAATTTTCTTTTTCTTGACTTTCTCAAAAAGTGCCTTGCCTTTCTTTAATAATTTTTCACCCCTTTGTTCTCTCCATCCTACTGTCCTTTCTTCCTTGACCTCTCTAACCACTTTTTCTTTTTCTTCCACCCCTCTGTCATCCAGTTCTGATGAGTCCTTTAAAAGGGGGCAGATCTCTTGGAAGAGATCCCAGCTGGGCTGTCGGGAAGCAAGCATCACCTGAGCCAAGTCCACCAATTCTTGACCCAAATCCCTTAACATTCCTGGATGGGTACTTGCTATCCTTGAGGTGACAAGATAGCAAATGTCATCCCTCCAAGACCTGGTGTCTGATCTACTTGCACGTCCAGGGATCCCAGCCAAACCATGGGAACTCTTTTTAGATTTCTTCCTTGTATCTTCTTCTTGCTCAGTAACTTGTACGACTTCTTCCTTGGGCTCTTCTGCAGGTGTCTCAGAAATAGCCTCCGAATGTTTTTTCTCTTTCAACTTCACACATGCGTTTTCATGCCCTTTTTTCAGTGCGCTTTTCCAGAGCCCTTTCACGTATTGTTGTTTTTGCAGTGTAGGGATCACTTCTTCATCCTCTTTCATGCCATGTTGATCTATGGCCTTCATCACCTCCATGACTTCCTGGGCTTCTGTGGCTTCCGTGGCCTCCAACGCGACCTCCTGTGATTCAGCGTCCTCTTGGGATCCAACTGGGCTGAAAGTACTTAGTGTTGGCTCTGGCTCCAAGGCAACATCCTGGGTGTCAGTTTGCCCTGATTTCCTGGCCTCTCTTTGTTCACCTTGATCCTCTGACTCCACCAACACAGGACTAAACTTTACAGATTCTGTCCGTCTCTGCTTCCTGGAAACTTTCAGATCCTTTTTACCTGCAGAGATATTGGGAGAAAAATAGTTAAGAAAAACACAGAGTTCCTGAGTGGGATCCTTTGTACTATCTAGTTCAATGAACTACCATAAGAGGTACAAAGGCAAAGGAGACTGAGGCTTTATGGTACAGAAATGCTTGCTGTTTTATCCCAGCTTCCACATCCTAAAGAAATAAGACCTTGGTCTCTGTTGTGTGGTCAGTCTTTCCAAGGAAGCTTACTTTCTGTGAAAAAGATTCTCCTTATTTAACTCTGTTCCCACTGGAATCTTTTTATATACCTTGGCCTTATAGACCTTGCCTTTTGGTGCCCTGAGATGAGCCCCAATTATGCGCCACATATTACCCCATACATACTATGATATCTGCTCCTTGCTTGAATATGTGTCGTTCTTCTCCTCGGTTTAATGATCTTTTTATGTTCTGAAAAAGGTGTGCGTGTTTCTTCATAAAGGGCCTCAAGTTCACTAGCCCTTGCTCTATCTAAAGAAAAAGTAAATTCTTGGTCTCCACGTGACAAGGTCAGGTTTTCTTTTAGCCGCTGCTGCACCTGAGTAAGCAGCCACTGGATGTCTTTAGCTTGAATCCCCAGCAGCTGGTCCAGAGAGGCTTCTCCAATAAATTGCTTCCTGCAAAAGTCAAGAGAAAAGGAGGATAATCCTGAGCCAGCAATAAAAATTTGAAGAAGAGGAGGAGGGCGGGAGCAGGAGAGGGGGAGGAGGGAAAACGACAATGGAAGAGGCAGAAATAAGTAGCCACTTAGGACAGTGTCTTCTGAAGGAAAGGACGGATAAAGGAAAAAGAATAAAAGATAGCAGGGAATAGAGTAGTCAGGGTGACACAAGATGTTTCTTTGGTTGGGAGATTTGTAGGCTTGAGTCTTAAGGAATTTAAGGAAGTGAGGAAATAATGGAGGGGCAGGCTAGCCAATGGTCAGAAGAAAAGGGGTAGGCACTAGGGGAAAATGTGAATAAAAACAAAGAACATGGGGGAGGAAAAGAATAGAAAAAGAGTAGTAGAAAAGGAGGAGAAGCAATCAGATTTTTACCTGCAGAGATATTGGGAGAAAAATAGTTAAGAAAAACCAGAGTTCCTGAGTGGGATCCTTTGTACTATCTAGTTCAATGAACTACCATAAGAGGTACAAAGGCAAAGGAGACTGAGGCTTTATGGTACAGAAATGCTTGCTGTTCAATCAGCAGTCAGAATCAGCAATCAGGTTAGAGCTAGAAGGGACAGAAGGGAAGAAGGTCACCACCAACTTACTGCATTTCCTGGAGAGTTTCTGGTTTCTTTAGCAGGCCCACCAGCATGGTCTTAGTCTGGATGCCTGTGACTCTTATCATAAGGTA
Source organism: Equus quagga (assembly GCF_021613505.1). Taxonomy (NCBI): domain Eukaryota; kingdom Metazoa; phylum Chordata; class Mammalia; order Perissodactyla; family Equidae; genus Equus; species Equus quagga. The sequence continues at coordinate 99,058,966 of NC_060279.1, read as the reverse complement.
TAAGGCCTTAGCCCGCACATTTTCGTTACTGTCCATCAATCCCACAGCCAGTGGAATAGCGAAGAGATGGCTTATGAGGCCTAGCCTTTCTAGTGCCTCCCAGGCTAGCTCACGGATCCGCGGATTGGAATAGGTTGTATCTTCCAGGAAGCGACAGGCAGCCTCAGAGCGCAACTTTGAAGGCACTTCATAATTGGCAAAAGTTTTTGCCAGGACACTAATATATGTCTTGTATTGCTCTACAGAACAGCAAATTGTGAGGCTGAGGATGGCCTCGATTGCATTATTTATAAGTCGTTCATCAAATTTTCCCATCCAATTTTGGTTTTTCATACTTAGAAGAACATCAAAGAAACTTCGTTTCCCCTTCCTGGGTTTCTTCTCCTGTTTACCCATTGAGATTTTCTCTTCTGTTAGAGTCATAGGTGACAGTTCACTCTTGTCCCTTTCCTCATCTCGGTAGGATGGGTACAGATCACAGCGTAGGAATATTGGGGTACCCTCAGGCCAAAGGCGGGCGCGGATCACTGAGTTGGGGATGTAGCCATCAGGAGCGAGGGGCCATTGCCTCCCATGACCAAAGAAGCACCGTAACATATGGTAGGGCTTCAGTCCATCCCAGCCGGCCAGCCGTAATTGAGCGGGAACCACGTGTAGGGGACGATTATGTCTGGAGTCCAGAGTAGAAGAATCAATACCCTTATCCTCCAAAATATGTGATTTGGATCCCTCTGGAATGACAGAGGACATATGTCTCTCTTCCTCTACAACATGGGGCACAGTATTGTCAAAGGCAATGACCCGTTTGTTAACAAGGGCCTCTAGCCCCTGTAATTCCTGCAGCCCTTGTCCAAGGTAGACAAATTTGGGTACAAACACTGTTTCAAAAGAAAAGAAGAAGCTAGGCAGGAAGGGTTTAGGGGCTTCTTGTCTGTGATCGGCACTGTTTAGGATAGTTAGGTGAGTCAGCCGAGCTGGATGGAGCAGTTTCAAGCAGGATACCAGGTAAAGACTCTGGTTAAAAGTCACAAGCAGGTCACCCCGATTATTGGCAAAGCAGAGTGGGCCAAAATGCAGTGCTGAGTCCAGCTCAGTTATGAGTCTACCATGGAAGTCCCAGATCCGGACTGAGCCATCAGTGCCCCCCGTGACAAAAAGTTTCAGGGAAAGGCAGACATCAAATGAGGTGATAGCACACTTGTGCAGGCGTTTTGTCTCTTTAAACCTAGAGCTTTGTTCTGATCCTGAAGATGTTGGAAAATCTTGGTAGTACCAGAGACGCCAGCAGTTGTTCTCAGTGATGGCGCCCACAGAACCTGGCAAGAGGATCACATATGTTAGCAGCGAGCTGCAGAAAATTTTGCTGACAGGCTTCAGGGTTACCTTGTTCCCCTGAAGTACAGCTTCTGTCAGGTGGACAACATTATCCATGCCGTAGGAACAAAGCAAGCAGTCTTCCTGGGGGCCTTCCAGGGTAGACAGTGCCAATACTGCCCCAGAGTGAACTGTCTTCTCTGTTCGGGCACAGCTGTAGTGGGAGAGGATTCTCACAATGCCACTCTCATGCCCACAGAACATCAGTCCTACCAGGCCCTTCCCCAGACAGGACTGCACATAGGCCAGGCATCTTACTCTATCCTCATGGTTTACTGAAGTGCACACAAGATACTTGGCTGTGCAAGGAGAGCGTGTTGCATCAAACACCAGCACCTCTGGACTGTCTGTTGCCACAAAGAGCTCCTCTCTGTCTGAGTCATAGGCCCAAGCCACAGCCTTATCCATGACAAGTAGAGGCCAGGTGATAACCAGGAGATCTCCTGTTACTGGAGACAAGAAGCGCAATAAACCATCCTTAGTGGCACACAGGATTCGAGTCCAATTATGGCCACAGCAGACCCGCTGCACCTGCTGGGGAGGAGAGCCACAGACATTGAAGAGGCTATAAAAGTAGGGCAGACGGTACAATGAGAAGGTGTAGGTGGTCTGGCAGAAAAAAGTGGTGTTATCAATAAACTGCAGTTGCTGCAGATCCTCAGCAATATTCAGCTGCCGCAGCAAGTTCCCAAAGGCAAGATTCCATTCCCTCACTACGCCCTCACTGCCTGCTGTTAGTAACGTGTGGGCCTCTGGCCGGCTATGGATGCATATCACTGATGAAGAATGGGCCTGGAAGCTGTGGAGGAAGTTACCCTGGTCTAGACCCCAAGCATGGATCTCTCCATTCCTGTTTCCAGCATAGAGATAGCCCTGAGAGACACAAGTGAAGGAGCAGGTGATGGAGGAGCCACTGCCTACAGGAATGAACTTCTTTACCTCTTCCAGCCGGCCCTGTCCCTGGTGGGTGAAGACCCTCACCTTATTCTCACAAAGAGCCAAGAGGGAGCCCCGGGGGCCATTCAGGGAAAAGCCCTGTACAAACTCACAACCAGGCAAGGGCACTGCTTGTGCCATCTCGAGGCCCCTGCCATTTGGTGAGATAAACCAGGTAACCACAGCCCCTAAGGTACCAGAGAGCAGCATCTCAGCTTCTGAGTCATAGCAGAGGCAGCTGATGGAGAAACGACAGGGCACTGTACCCAGAGGTGTGAATGCTTGATGGTGGTCTCCAAAGAGCCACAGGTGCATGTCGCCACAGTAAGCAATTAACATGTGGTAGGAACCTGTGTGGACCATTGCTTCGATGGGTGGCACTTGATCCATCACATTAAACTTCGTCTTCTCTATCATTCCTGCCATTTCCAGATCTTTTTCCTGTACCCAAAGTACTGCCTAGAAGAGGAGGAAAGAGGAAAGCTTGACTGTGGAGGCAGATTATCTCCCAATAGTGAGGGGGTAAGAAAGGGTTGCATGTTTAGATACCGGTTCCCTCTTGTGGGACTAAGGAAAGACTGGACAGCCTGACTTCGGGAGTCTCCTGGCATGAGGAGTCGGGTATGTGATAGAAGCCCCATGCTATGGCTCTTTCCTTAGCCTTCCATCTACTTTATGGGGAATATGAATTCCAATGACTAGAGGTGAAGAAGAACCGCTGCATCCAGGTCAAATTGGGATATGGAGATGGCTATTAAAATGTGCTAACTCAGAATCACCCTCCTCATTCTGAGATGAGGGCAATTTAGGTATGATGCAGGTAAAGTGGATCAAGAAGGAGGAAAATAAAAAGGTCACGTCGCTTTACCTGCGTTTCTTTTGAACTCGGTTCCACCCAGTTTAAGGAGACGAAGTAGTTGGCGTTGATGGAGTAGAAGCAGATAAAAGGCTTGCTCCTGGGGTGGTGAGGCTCCTGGTATAGAGTCTCAGGCCAGTCACTCAGTACAACCACATCATTCTTTGGTTTTCTATCAGCCTGAGAGAGGAGAGTGGCCTGAGCTAAGAGGACTGAGTCTCCACTCACTCATTTAATGAATATTTATTGAGGGATTAGTGGACATTTGTTGTTGTTTAGCTAACCAACATTTATTCACTCTACTACTGGAAAGCACTCTTTGGGGAGTCATGCCTCCCTCCCCCTCAGAATACATCCTAAGTCGTCAAAGCACCTTCAGCCCTTCTCAACCAGGGCTCCATAAGAGAAGCGAGCCCTGAAGTCCTAAAGTATCCACTCTACATAATGAATTCATCTCTTCCCTATGCGTCTAGAATGCTACTGGTTATGTACCATCCTTAAGAGAACTGAGAAAATAGCCCCTCAAATCATTTTCTGTGTTCCATGGTTCACATGAGGAGCCACATTTGAGGAAGGCTGGTCTGTTCTATGACAAACACTGTGGACACAATGCTGAGCAAAGGACACACGGCCTTCGCTCTCAAAAGATAAAGATCCAGTGGAGGAAACAGACATTAAACAAACCACTAACAAATGACTGTGGAAAACAAGTAAGTGCTTCAAAAGAAAGGGGTACAATCCCATGCGAGAATGACAAGGCCCCCCAACCTTGGCAAATATTGCTACCTGTCACGGTTGCAACAACTCTTCACAGTTCCTGCCTAGCCCCAAAGGACTACTCCTGTCACATTCACACTCATGATATACTGCCTATGGGAAACTCATACTTCACAGACACAGAATGCCCCCACGTGTGCCAGCTACACCTGTGGCACACTCTGCCTTCACTATTCCTACGGACATCCAAGGGAAACATGCTATTCACAGCATGGAGTTAGCTGTGCTTCGACTCCAACATTCTGGAGTCTCACCCAGTGGGGTTTTTGTGTGTGTGTGTGTGTGTCAAGGGAGATAGATACCTTTTAACATGTTACACAGTAGAACGTGTGCAATGCACACTACATTCCGGTGGACATAGTGTGTATCTAGCATAAAAGTGCATCAGCTCGTCCTGAGCAGTGAAAACTGAGGCTCATGAAGTTGGCTTTTGAGGTCTCTCTTCTCAGCAGATACTTATGCTATACCTGCCTCCTGAACAATGCTCCATGACTCTAACTCTCCAAGTTTCTCTGCACCAGAATTTGTGCTATGACTACCTAAGCTGAAAAGTAAGACATTGAATTAAACCAAACTGTTAATATTTCTTTACTCAAAATGTCTCTCATGCCTACTTCCTGCATCCACAAAGGATTTGAGACCATACTGAGGCCATTATCTGCAACTCAGAATCTCTCTTCTCCCTGTATTTCTCATTTTCAGATCTTTGTGTATCCTGAGAGAATACAGAATGCAGAGAGCTGGAGGGCTTCTAGTACCCATTGTCATTGCTGATTCAGTGACAGCAGCAGAGTTGAGAGAAAGGACCCTGGTGTCTGAGCTCCCAAACTCCCATTTAATCAGAAAGCTCATTTATATACCCTTTATTCCATTAGTTAATCATCATTCCTTTTCTTCTTTCCAGACTTCACGTACAAACAGCTCATTCACTCAGTCAACAATAGCAACGTCTATCTACAGAGGACACTAAAAGATCAAGACTGTCTTAAGCTCAAGCAGTGTGTCTGTGCCTGGCACTACTGTTGCCTCCTCTCTATAATTCTCCCTTCCTTCCTCTTCCCCCGCCTTCCATCCCAATAAAACTTGAATCTTGTTTAGGGCGATCATGGACCCAGAAATTCTGGCAGTATAGAGTGGCACCGTGGTACTCCATGGCCGTCACAACTCTGGGCTTTCTGCCTTTTTCTCTTCTACTTACAATTTAAAGCTGATACATGGAAGTGCAGCAAATAATCTAGTAACTTTCAGATAATAAGCTGAAATATCAAGGATGGTGAAAAAGAACAGAAAAGAACAGGGGTCCTTGATGACATGTAACACAAAGATGCCTCCTGCTTGTCTAATCCATGTGAGTCCATTCTCTGTTTTTTGTATCAGAAAGTGTGCTAATTATAAGTAATGTTATCATCTTAGTCTAGAAGGGAGAGTTTTTTAGGGGGATGGGAGGACCCTTCCGAAGCTGCTCCCTGTTGCCCGTGCCACAGGCTGCCTTAGCAGGGATAGATAATTAGTCTAAGCCCACCATGTGCATCTCTCTCACACACGTCACCTTTATATCCTTCAGCTTATTATCTATGAGGAGTTTCAAGTCCTTCCACTCAGGAATAAGCCTGGATGAAGACGACATCCTTGTGCTGTTCCAGCTCTTTACAGACATCTTGGATTACAGAACCTGTGGAAGGAAAAGTGACTTACAACACCTGATGATAGACTGGAAATTAAGGGAACTGAGAGAGGAAAGAGCAACAGGGAAAGTTAGAGAAGGAGAGAAGGAAAAGAACTCCTTTAGAAACAGGAGAAACTCTCTTATTTCAAAAAGATAGGGGAGGAGAATGAACTACTGATACTTACAGTGACATGGATGAATCTCAAAAACATTAAATGAGTAGAAGTCAGACACCAAAGAGCACATACTATATGATTCCATTTATATGAAACTCTAGAAAAGAGTAATCTCACCTACAGGGACAGAGAGCAGATCCGTGGCAACCGGGGGCTGAGAGTTTGGGGAATTGCCTGGGGAAAGGGAACTTCTTGTAGTGATGGGAATCTTCCTCATCTTGACTGTACTAGTGGTTACATGGGCATATAAATCTGTCAAAACTCATCTAAACATACACTTAAATTGGTACACTTTGCTACATGTAAGTTATACCTAAATAAATTGGACTTTTAAAAGAGGATAGGAATGAAGTGGGAGTTTTATGAAGTCTAGAAACGGGAAAAACCGTGCCAAAAGAAAGCTGTTAGGTGAGCTGAGGCGAGTCAATTGTAGCAAAGCTGAAACGATACAGGCGCCTGGCTTTCCAGCCCTCCCATAAGGCTCTTCATTGGCGTGCTCATGTTTGTAGACATGATTACATCTATCCTTCACTGCTGAAGCCTTGATGTATGTGAAAGTCACTCATTTGTTCAACAAATATTTACTCAGCGTTCATTGTGTGCCAGACTCTGTGTTGAGAGCTGGAGATAAAGCAGTGACCAGGAACGATTATCTGGTCACCTACATGGTCAAACTAAAAGGGAGTTTACCATCTACTATGGAAAGCAGACACTCAGTGAGTTCAAATAGACATCTAGTTTTGGCAAAATGCCAGATGAAAATAACCTGAAATCCTCTCAGTACCAACTCCTAGAAATTCTGGATAGAATAATGAGTAGCTGAATTCCAGGAGCCAGAAATGAAGGGATGGGGTAAAGACACAGCATAAGTGCAAACTACTTCTGGGATGGCCCCGAGGAGGTGTTGTCAGAGCCCCACGCTGACCATAATGGCTGGAGCTAGGGTAGCATTGTCCTGGCAAAGAGAAACGACAGGACTTGGGCCCACCAGAGGTAGGGAGCTAGAACTGAGACGCCTCCATTACCTCGGAGAGAGACACTTCCACAGACAGAGCTGGCTCGTGACCAGCTTCCTGAAAGCTTACACACCTTTAAACATTTTTCCAGGCATGAGTCAGGAACCTACATACCTCCACTTTCCAGGGGATACCCATGCAGTCCTCCAAATGATTCTTGGACACGTATCTCACCTGGACTGACAAGGAAGAGAAGCAAGAGGGAAGGAGAAACACCACAGAGCATACCAACAATTCTCTCTAAATCTATACCTGAGAAGGTAACAAACTAAGGGCCACAAAAATCTCCTTAACAATCTCGTAGCACACTCTGCATAGGTTCTCTGACATCTGTTGTTCTCAAATGAAATTCACAGAACACTGAACGTCACGTTTAACACCCTGCCATATGTGTATATTAAAAATGCAAAGGAATACTCAATGGACAAAAACTGAAACCCATCCCCCTGAGAACAGGAACAAGACAAGGGTGCCCACTTTCACCACTCTTATTCAACATAGTACTGGAGGTGTTGGCCAGAGCAATTCAGCTGGAAAAAGAAATAAAAGGAATCCAAATAGGCAACAAAGAAGTAAAACTCTCGCTGTTTGCAGATGACATGATCTTATATATAGAAAACCCCAAAGAATCCATAGGAAAACTATTAGAAACAATCAACAGCTACAGCAAAGTTGCAGGGTATAAAATCAACATACATAAATCAATAGCATTTCTATATGCTAACAATGAACTAACAGAAAAAGAACTCAATCTCATTCACGATCGCAACAAAAAGAATAAAATACCTTGGGATAAATTTAACCAAGGAAGTGAAAGATCTATACAACGAAAACTACAAGACTTTCTTGAAAGAAAGCGATGACTACATAAAGAGATGGAAAGACGTTCCATGCACATGGACTGAAAGAATAAACATCATTAAAATGTCTATACTACCTAAAGCAATCTACAGATTCAGCGCAATCCCAATCAGAATCCCAATGACATTCTTTACAGAAATTGAACAAAGAATCCTAAAATTCATATGGGGCAACAAAAGACCCCGAATTGCTAAAGCAATCCTGAGAAAGAAGAACAAAGCTGGAGGCATCACAATCCCTGACTTCAAAGCATGCTACAAAGCTACAGTAATCAAAACAGCATGATACTGGTACAAAAACAGGTGTACAGATCAATGGAACAGAATCGAAAGCCCAGAAATAAAACCACACATCTATAAACAGCTAGTCTTCGACAAAGGAGCTGAGGGCCTACAATGGAGAAAAGAAAGTCTCTTCAACAAATGGTGCTGGGAAAACTGGACAGCCACACGTAAAAGAATGAAAATTGATCATTCTTTTTCACGATTCACAAAAATAAACTCAAAATGGATCAAAGACCTAAAGATTAGGCCTGAAACAGTAAGTCTTCTAGAAGAGAATATAGGCAGTACACTCTTTGACATCAGTTTCAAAAGAATCTTTTTGGACACCATAACCCCTCAGGCGAGGGAAACAATAGAAAGAATAAACAAATAAGACTTCATCAGACTAAAGAGCTTCTCCAAGGCAAGGGAAAACAGGATTGAAACAAAAAAACAGCCCACTAATTGGGAAAAAAATATTTACAAGTTATTTATCAGACAAAGGGTTAATCTCCATAATATATAAAGAACTCACACAGCTCAACAACAAAAAGTCAAACAACCCAATCAAAAAATGGGCAGGGGAGGGCTGGCCCTGTGGCCGAGTGGTTAAGTTCGCGCGCTCCGCTGCAGGCGGCCCAGTGTTTCGTTAGTTCGAATCCTGGGCGCGGACATGGCACTGCTCATCAGACCACGCTGAGGCAGCGTCCCACATGCCACAACTAGAAGGATCCACAACAAAGAATATACAACTATGTACTGGGGGGCTTTGGGGAGAAAAAGGAAAAAAATAAAATCTTTAAAAAAAAAAAAAATGGGCAGGGGATATGAACAGACATTTTTCCAAAGAAGATATATGAATGGCCAATGGACACATGAAAAGATGCTCATCATCAGTAATCATCAGGGAAATGCAAATCAAAACTACACTAAGATATCACCTTACACCTGTTAGAATGGCAAAAATATCCAAAACCAAGAGTGACAAATGTTGGAGAGGCTGTGGAGAAAGAGGAACCCTCATACACTGTTGGTGGGAATGCAAACTGGTGCAGCCACTATGGAAAACAGTATGGAGATTTCTCAAAAAGTTAAAAATAGAAATACCTTATGACCCAGCCATCCCACTACTGGGTATCTAGCCTAAGAACCTGATATCAGATATCTCAAGAGTCCGTTGCACCCCTATGTTCATCGCAGCGTTATTCACAATAGCCAAGACGTGGAACCAACCTCAGTGCCCAGCAACTGATGGTTAGATAAAGAAGATATGGTATATATATACAATGGAATACTACTCAGCCATAAAAAAGGACAAAGTCATCCCATTCACAACAACATGGATAGACCTTGAGGGTATTATGTTGAGTGAAATAAGCCAGACAGAGAAAGATGAACGCTGTATGACTCCATTCATAGGTGATAGTTAACATATAGACAAAGAGAACTGATCGGTGGTTACCAGGGGAAAGGGGGCTCGGGGGAGGGCACTAAGGGTGAAGTGGTGTACCTACAACATGACTAATAATAATGTACAACTGTAATTTCACAAGGCTGTTTAACTATCATAATCTTAATTTTTTAAAAAATGCAAAGGAAGCCACCAAAAGGAGAGAAACAAATAGAATGTATGATTTAACCAGTTGGGGAAATGGGAGAGCAAACAAAGGAAATACAAATTTATACAACAGCAGAAATATAAGACAAAATGTAAGAAGGAAAAAGGAGGCATGATAAATAGAAAGAAATGAGGTGATAGAAATAAGTCTAAATATGTCATTATTATCACACAGACTAAACTCATTAGATAAAAGACAAATTCTCAAAACAGATTTCTTTAAGTGAATAAAGTACATTTGCATGCTATTAATAAGAGTCAAGTCTAAAATGTAAAAACAGAAACCTTAAAGTATCATTATTACCATGGCTTTCTGTTCCTGAAAATCATCTGAAAGTGATAAAGAGAATGAAAAGATCTTTGGAAACCCCACATTCAGCAAAACTAGGAGATAAATATAATCTCTAGATAACAAATTACACGTAAGTGCTGGGAAGAGCAGCTGAAATCAGGGGCAACCATGACAAAGAAATTGGAAACAAGAAACTGGAGAAACATTTGAGCAAAAGAGGGACAAACAGCGGCAGATCTTTGAAAAAAAAACTCCAGGAGAATTAAGTTTCCTAAAGGTGAGAATCTGTGCCTCCTACTTGTAACTACAAGTGCAAGAACCTTGGAAGCAGAAGCAGATGAAGTTGAGCTGCTCAGTCCCTTATAAAAGCCATCTATGCAGCGGAAGACAAGAAGTGAGCCTTAATGTTGGGAAAACCAGCCCGCCTGGAACTCCACCCCCGACCCCTTCAACACACCCGGAACCACTAACAAAGAACCAGTCCCGGAAAACCCAACTCAGACAACGCTGTTCAAAAGAAAGGAACTAGTGCTACGTTAATCCAAAGCTACAAAAAGAACTGTGAAGGAAAAGAGTAAAAAAAAATAAATGAATATATGAAGAGCATTCACTAGAAAACGGCTGCAATGGATCAGATAAAATTATAACTAAATACTTTATCATGAATGTAAAAAAAATTAATTAGTTGCCTCTATGATGGAAGACCACAAAGCAAAAATGCAAGAACTCAGGGAAAAGATGGTAAAACAACATAGTAAGATAAAAGGTGGGCAGGCAGAAATGGAAGAAAAATCAAATATCATAAATATAAGGACAAAATCTGAAGAAACACAAAGGAGAGAAACTCAGTAAGGAATATAGAGAATAAAAATGGAAAAAACAAAAAGAAACATAAATAGAAAGAATTACGTAGAAAATAATACTTATTTTCAACAGATGGTCTGGGACAGCTGAATATCCAAACACAAACTAACGAATTTGGACCCCTATCTCATGCCGTGTACACAGATTAGCTCACAATGGGTCAAATACCTAAAGGTAAGCCTAGAACTCTAAAATCTTCTAGAAGAAAACATAGGAATGAGTCTTTCTGACCTTGGAGTAGACAGTGGTTTTGTAGATGACATCTAAACCACAAGCAACCAAAGGGGGGAAAAATTGGACTTCATCAAAAGGACACTATCAGAAAAGTAAAAACAACCCACAGAATGGTAGAAAATATTTGCAAATCATCTATCTGGTGAGGGTATATTATCTAGAGAATATATAAAGAACTGTTACAGCTGAACAGTAAAAAGACAAATAAGTCCAACTGAAAATAGGCTAAAGACTTGAAAAGACGTTTTTTCCAGGGAAGATATACAAACGGCCAATACCCACATGAAAATATGCTCAATATCCTTAGCCATTAGAGAAATGCAAATCAAAACCACAATGAGATACCACTTCACACTGACTAGCATGGCTATAATTATAAAAAATGAAAAGCGACAAGTGTTGGCAAGGACGTAGAGAAATTGGAACCAAGCTGCCCAAACTTGGAAGTAACTGAGATGTCCTTCAGTAGGTGGATGGATAAATAAACTGTGGCGCATCTAGACAGTGGAGTGTTATTCAGGGCTAAAGAGAAATGGGCAATCAACCGTGAAAAGACAAGGGAGAACCTTAAAGCACATTACTAAGTGAAGGAAGCCAATCGGAAAAGGCTGCATACTGTATGATTCCAGCTACATGACATTCTCAAAAAGGCAAAACAGTGAGAAGACCAGTGGTTGTCAGGGTTGAATAGGCAGAGCACAGAGGATTTTTAGGGCAGTAAAAATACTCTATGGTGTTATAATGATGGATATATGTCATACTTTTTCCAAACCCATAGAATGTACACGTCAAGAGTGAACCCTAAGGTAAACTATGGACTTTGAGCGATTAAGATGTGTCAGTGTGGGTTCATCCTTGGTAAAAAATGTACCATTCTGGTGAGTGATGATAATGGGGGAGACTGTGCAGGTGTATATAGGAGTGTATGGGGCAGAGTGTATGGGAAATCTCTGTACTTCCCTCTCAGTTTTGTTGTAAACCTAAAACTGTTCTTAGAAAATGCTTTTAAAAAAACATATCTTCACTCAAAAATTTGTACATAAATATTCACAGGAGCATTATTCATAATAGCCCCAAAATAGAAACAATCTAAATGTCCATAAACTGATGAATGGGTAAACAAAATTTGGTATTTGTATATATGTATATATATATATATATATATATATACATATATATACACACACACATATACACATACAGTGGGATATTATTCAGCCATGAAGAGGAATGAAGTACTGGTACATGGCTGCTACAACATGAATGAACCTTGAAAACATGCTAAGTGAATGCATCCAGACCCTGGATAATTACACAAAAACTAATGACAGTGAGTTTCAAATGTGAAATTCTGAGCTGTGGGGACATGAATATTTGCTCTTTTATTCTTTACACTTTTTTGCCAGTTCTTTAAATTGAAAACAAATTACAGCTGTAGAAGATGCTAAGGACAGTGTCTAATAAAGATGTGCGGCAGTGAGACCTGACTCCGAGGCCCTGGAGAGGGAGACGTGTGCCTCACATACTGAGACGGGAACCTTCAGAGGACAGGCAGCTTTCCTGGAACGTCAGTGGTGGTTTTTGGTTTTCACACGGAGGAACTCTTTACAAGGCAGGTACATGTGATTAGAAGGCTGGGGTGAAAGTTCTTGGGTGAAAAAAAGTCTCTCCAGAGCTAAGGGGAACCCACACCTGCGGAGGGCCTGCTATATGTAAAGTGTTGCACCTAGCTCTGTAGCTGCCCCATCTATCTGTCCATCCTCATTTAATACTTACAACAACCTGTGAGAAGCGCATTGTGGTAGGCAGAATGGCCCCACGAAGTCGTCCATGCCCGAAGCCCTGGAACCTCTGAATATGTTAAATTACATGACAAAAGGGACTTTGCATATGTGATTAAGGTTATGGACCTTTAAATGGGGAGATTATCCTGGATTATGTGGGGGGGCAATCTTATCACATGAATCCTTAAAAGCAGAAAACTTTCTCTAGCTGGAATCAGAGAGGTGAGGCACGAGAGGGAACAGAAGGGAGGGGTGGCAGAAGGGGAAGTCAGAGAGATTCCAAGGTAAGAGCATTTGATTCGCTGGCTCTGACATGTAGGGGCCCAAGCGCAAGGACTGGAGAGAAGCCTCTGGAACTAAAGGCAGCCCCAGCTGAAAACCATCGAGGAAACAGAGACCTCAGTCCTCCGATTGCAGGAAACTGGATTTTACCAACAACCGGAATGAGCTTGGAAGCAGGTCCTTTCCAGAGCCTTTGGAGATGAACCCAGCCAGCCAACCCCTTGACTTCAGCCTTGTGGAACTCCGAGCAGAGAGACCAGTCAAGTCTACTGGACTTCTGACCTACAGAACGAGGAGAAGATACACTTGTGGTGGTTAAAGCAGCCGATTTATGGTAATTTGTCACCGCAGCAAGAGAGAACAAACAGAGGCACTCACAGTTTTTGAAAATTTATTTATGCAGCAAAAGTACTTTCTGTGTGTTATCTCATTTAATCCCAAAAACCCTCTGAAGTAATAGCTAGCTTTATTCCCATTCTGCAAGAGAAGTTACTGAGCTCACCTACAGTGGTATGAGTAAGTGGCCAAGCCAGGATTCACGCCCAGAAGCGTGACAGCAGAATGCGTCCTTTCAGCTCCCGAGCTGCACAGCCTTCCGAGGGTCATTGCAGCTCACAGAGTTTGTATTGTGTGTCCGAGGTGAAACAGCTTGCAGTCAGCTGAGCTCAAACATGAGCCAGGTTTGTCTACTTTCAAAAATGCCAATCGCAAAACCTTCAACAAATACTTGTTAAGATTTTACTTTATAACATGCATTCTGCTATCCACTTGGTACACTAAGATCAAAGGTAGTCAGTGTCCTCCAGGAACTTCAATTGTTAAAATTTGGTCAGGCCAGCCCAGGTGGCCTAGTGATTAAGTTCCTGGGTACGGACCTACACCACTTGTCTGTCAATGGCCATGCTGTGATGGCAGCTCACATACAAAATAGAGGAAGATTGGCAACAGATGTTAGCTCAGGGTGAATCTTCCTCAGCAAAAAATAAATAAATAAATAAAATTGGTAATTGCTGCAGTGGAGAACCTGAAGCTGCATGGGGCACCACAGAAGACTGTCAGAAGAAATGCTGGCACTGAGGAGGTTGCCAGGCAGAGAAGGCTAAGGCATTCCAGGAGGAGAGAATGGCACAGACACTTAAAAGTATGATTTGTGCCAGAAACGACACAGGAGTTAAATATTCTGACCGCACAAGTTCAAGAGGGCAGTAGAAGAAAAATGGCTACATAGGTGGGAGTCAGTACTAGGTGCCATGCTAAAGAGGTCGATTTTTATACGGAGTAGGTGTTAGAGAAAGGCTGAAAACAACTTTAGCAAGAGAGTGATGTCGTCAGACCAGCCTTTTAGAATGTTCACTCATCCAGCCTGGGGCTGGGGGTCAGGAAAGACCCCAGCAAGGAGGTTACTGCAATAGTAGAGATGAAACATTGTTATATATTCTGATTTAGAGCAGTGGGAAAGGAAAAGCAAATGATGAGAGCAATATAAAATATTTAGGGGGTAGAGTCTATGGGTCTTAAAGTTTAATCGATACAGAGAGTCAGGAAAAGAGAAATCTAGAATGGTTCTGGGTTTCTGGGCTGGGCTCTGAATGAAATTTGCTGCATTGACGTGGACTGAAGAGTAAGAGCAGATCTGGAGGAGAGAAGATCGGTTTGATTCTGGATTGGTTGAGGTGGTTATGGACTATCTGAATGAAGACAGCTGGACATGTGGGTCTGGAGCTCAGGAAAAAGGTCTGCGCTGGAAACAAATATATGAAAATGACCAACCTATAGGGACAGCTGAGGCCACGTATCTGGAGGAGTATACCCCTAGGGGAGTAGGCAGCATGAGGAGGAGACTTGATGACCAGATATTGATGGGGAAGCACACTGAGAAGGAGCAACTATGAAGAGAGAGGATGTTCGCCCAGAACCAGAGGAGGAGAGCTTCCTGAAGGTAGCAGGTCAGCTGTAGCAGAGAGGTCAAGTAAGACGAACCAGAGTGGATCTGGCAAATGGTACTGGTGTCCTTAATGGGAGCAGTATGGACAGAGTAGTGATTCCTGAAGTCACATTGGAGGGATCTGAGGAGGAGATGAAAAGTAAGAAACTCAAGGCCACTTAAGTGTAGCTTTTCAAAAGCTTGAGGATGAAGGAGCGAGAGGGAGAAGGAGAGAAAGACAGAGGGAGAGAGGTATAAGAAGGAAAGTTTTTTTTTAACTCCAGATTTTTCATTAAGTTCAACAGACTAAGATTACTCTGTCAAATTGCTATAAAAGTTCCTAAATGCTTGCTCTGAATTTCTGTACTTATCTTGCCGAGAACCAGGGCAAACAGCTCCTGGGCTGGCGTTGAGTGCTGTGGAGGAGCGCCTTTGCGTTTCCCACCCCTAGCTGAACGATCCCAAGCGTTTCTCTTCCACTAGCAACAGTTACTGCCTCACTTCACTTTCCACCATGAGTAACGTTTCAACTCTCCAAATCCTGCATACAACTCTCAAGGACATGCCTGGGAATACCAAATGATTGGCCCCTGAAAAGAAAGACTTTGTGTGCGTGTGCGTGAGAGAGAGAGGGGGACTGTTGCTGAGCTAACATCTGTTCCAATCTTCCTCTATTTTATGTGGGATGCCGCCACAGTGTGGCTTGATGAGCAGTGCTGGGACCTTGCCTGGGATCCAAACCTGTGAACTAGGGCCGCCGAAGTGGAGTAGGTGAATGTAATCACTATGTGTGATTATTTATTTATTTATTTATTTTAATTTTTTTGAGGAAGATTAGCCCTGAGCTAACTACTGCCAATCCTCCTCTTTTTGCTGAGGAAAGCTGGCCCTGAGCTAACATCCGTGCCCATCTTCCTCTACTTTATATGTGGGACGCCTGCCACAGCATGGCTTGCCCAGTGGTGCCGTGTCCGCACCCGGGATCCGAACCGGCGAACCCCAGGCCGCCAAAGGGGAACATGCGCGCTTAACCGCTTTGCCAGCAGGCCAGCCCAAGAAGGACTTCTTTAAATGAGATAATTAAACATGTTTAAATGTCAGGAGGAAGGAGCCCTTAAGCAGGGAGAGTAAAAATGCAGAAAAGAGGAAAGGGGCTGCTACACCGAGCTGATGTGAAGAGAAGTGAGGGTCGGGTCCCACAATCTCAGAGACTCCCTACAGTTTCCTCTGGGAGTTTAAGAGTAGGAGCTCTGAGTGGGAAACTGGAAAGTGCCTGGCACTTCCGTCTAAATCCAGGGCTACGTTCTGTACCCCCAGGTCTGCAGTGAGAGGCGTTGCTCGTGAACCCCTCTTGGTCTCAGAGAAAAAGGACCCTCGCTTTTTCCTCTACAAAAGCCTTTTAAAAAATAAAGCGAGACAATGAAACTCAAAAGCCTTTATAAGGAAAACGTGCGCCATAAATTCCAGGCGCTAATCTAGTGAGAGAACTGAAGGGGCGTGCTGGATTGAGGGAGAACGGGAGACTCCAGAATCCGACAGACTTACATGTATCTTCCCAGGCTCGGCCACTGCAGCGTGTCCTTTTTGCCTTTAGACTTCTCAGTCCTACCGCACTTATGGCAGAGGTCTGGTGAGCTCAGCGGCACCAGTGCCACTCACTGTACATTCTCCAAGTTGGGAAAACCTGTTCCTAACATCACAGGCTTCCCCATTCCCTCTCCCTTTCCTCCTAGCTCACACACCTTTATCCTCTAGAGGATAACATGCCCTTAATTGTAGAAGAGACAGACTCTACTCCCAGCTTCCTACAGAAAGAGTGTCACGGGCTCCAACATCATAATGGTTCAGACTCCCCACCCCCTGACCCCGACCTTTGTGACCCAGTGACACAGCACCAACACTACTAAGAACCTGAAAATCCCCACACGAATCTGCCAAGCACTGGGAGGCAGGGGGACCTGGGTCCCTCTAGAGCCGTAGGGTGGACAGGGCATTTAAACTGCCCTCCTATGACAGGGTGGCTTTCTGGGGGCTGGCCACTTCCGATAGTACAGGCAGAGGACGAGAGTCGCGAATGTGTTTGGAGCGGGGATGCGGTGGGAGGAGTTTGGCCCTTCGATATAAATAAACCTTATTTTTTATATAAGTACACGTTATTGCACGTTCACACATGCCAGGCACTGTTCTAAGGACGCGTTCATGCCTTCCATCAGGGTTGCCAGATAAAATACAGTTAAGTTTGAATTTGATTCCCAGTTCAATTTGAATTTCAGATAAACAATATTTGGGACAAGCTCATGCTAAAAAAAAAAGTGACTTTTTATGTGAAATTCAAACTTAACTGGACGTCTCGCATTTCTATTTGCTGGACGCGGCAGGCCTACCCGGAGGTACATTACAACCTCCTGCAGCCGCCGCTGGATTTTGGCGGGAAGACACGAAAGACCCCTCGACTACGCATGCGTGCGGGCGGGGGGCGGGGCTGGGACGCGCGCCGTCCTGGGGGCGCGGGACTCGGGGGTGCGGGCGCTCCCGGGCCTGGGGGGCCTTCCTGCAGGGCGCTCTCCCTCTACGGGTCCGAGCCTCCCTCCCGCTCCGGTTCGGAGAGGGACGCCAGCAGGGAGGACTCGGCGGGAGGAGCGCATCTCCCTCGGGGCGGACGCTCGTCCCTCCGGCGGGGGCTCGAACGGTTGCTTTTCCAGTTTGCAACCAAGTCCGTGCGATCGCCCCCAAGTTGCGCGAGCTTCGCCGTTCCCTCCGGTCGCGCCGGCTCCCCAGCGCCCCCTGGCGACCGCAGAGGAGGGAGGGGAGCGCGTGTCCCGCGGTCCCCGCGGGGAGGCTCCTTGGGCTTCAGCGCCCCGCCGGGCCCACCCGCTTCCGCAGCGTCGCCTACGACAAGTAGCTGGAGGGGAGCCGGTGTTTGGGGAGGTGACGGGACATCCGCGACGCGGGGAGACTTCGCTTTCCAGGGTGGCTCGTCGTAGCGCCCTGTGTTTCGTCTCTCCGCCTCCTCGAAGTTCCTGAGGAGAAGGTGGCGGTGATGGGGACATCACCGCTCCCGGGAAGCTGCGGAGGGAGGGAGCTTCCCGGCGGGCGCCGCGCCACTTGCCGGAGATGGCGGAGAAAAGCGCGCTGTCACTCTGGTCCCCACTTCAAGCTATGACCGTGAACCTCAAGCGGTTCTTAATGCTTCCCTGCAAACACTTTTTTGTTTTGTTTTCCAAGTCCATTCACTGCCGCACACAACGTTTCAAACCTGCAACCCCTGCTGCCATTGCCTTTCTCTCAAAGAGTAACCCTGCTGCCCACTTCACGGAGAAAATCGAAGTATCAGGAGAGCATCTCCACAGACTCACCCACCTCCCTACCGTCTACACCTGTGCCCTATACACTGCTTCTGCTCTCATCCCACAAGTGAACCGACCATGTTGTCTAAAGCTAGTCCCTCCACTTGGGCGCTAGCTCCCACGCTCTTTTGTCTATCAAGTTCTTAACTCTAGCAATTCCCTCACCTTGAAAACAAACACACCAAACACACACACACACACGCTTTCTTTATCCCCCTTCTCCCATCAACTACTGCTCCATTTGTAGCAAAACTCCTAGAAAATATTATTTTTCCTGCTTCCAATTTCTCTCGTCTCATTCCCTCTTGAATCCACTCTAGTCAGACTTTTGCACCCATCACTCTACTAAAACTGTGCTTGTCAAGGTTACTAATCATCTTCATCTTGCTAAATCTAGTGGTTGACTTTCAATTCTTTTTTTCCCCCCCCAAAGATTGGCCCTGAGCTAACATCTGTTGCTAATCTTCCTCCTTTTTTTTTCTTCTCCCCAAGGCCCCCAGCACATAGTTATATATTCTAGTTGCAGGTCCTTCTAGTTCTGCTATGTGGGACCCGCCTCAGCATGGCTTGATGAACGGTGCTGGGTCCGCACCCAGGATCCGAACCGGTGAAACCCTGGACCACCGAAACAGAGCCTATGACTTAACTACTGGGCCATGGGCCGGCCCCTGACTTTCAGTTGTTCTGCTTGACCTGTTAACAGCACTTGACACAATTGATCACTCCCTCTTCCTTGATACACTTTCTTTGCTTAGTTTCTATGATATTATACAGTCTTGGTTTTCCTCGTTCCCATTAGTGGCTCCTTCTCGGTTTCCTATGCTGACCTCTCCCTGATCTTAATGTTGGAGCTCCTCAGGCTACCATCCTTTTTCCTCTCCCTTAACCACACTCTCTCCCTTGGTCCTCTCATCCAGTCTCCTGGCTTTGAGTATCATCTATATCCCAATGATTGCCAAATTTATGGCTCCAGTCTGAACCTGTTTCCTGAACTCCAGACTCATATCCAGTTGCCTACCAGACATCTTTGCTGAAATATCCAATAGGCATCTCAGTCTCAATTTGTCCAAAACCGAACTCGTGAACTCCAGCCTTCCCACCACTACCAACTCCTTTGTTAATCTTCCCCAACTAACTCGATCACTTGATGGCGCCTCCACCTCCTGCCCAGTCAAGCCCACAAGCCTGGAGCTGTCCTTGACTCCTCTCTTTCTCTCAAGTTCACGTCCAGTCTGTCAGCAGATCTGACTGCTCTCCCTCCAATAGGTCCAGATCTGCCCAATCCTCCTCCTTCTACTGCTCCTTTCTCCCTGGTTCAACCCGCTATCCTCTCTCCTCTGAATTATTACAGCAGCTTCCTCACTGTCTGCTTCCCTTCCTACCCTCAACTTCTGACCCCCTTACCACCATCTATTCCACACAGAGCCACCAGGGTGCTTTTTTTGGTTAGACTGTATCACACCTCTGCTCAGCACCCTCCTATGGTTTTCATCTCATGCAGCATGAAAGCCAAAGGCCTTAAAATGGCCCGAAAGCTGTTATAAGACATCAGGAAAATCTATATGGTACTGAGAGAACTGAGAGAGAGTACCCAAAGAAGGACAAACTTGGAAGGATGCTCCTTCCCCGAGGCTGGGGTTCAGACCTCGTTGGAGAAAGTGTAGTTCAGCCCACTGGGTGGCAAAAACTTTCACTGGTTCGTCCAGGCTGGAGCTGGTCGGCAGTGTCTGGACGATGATA
Source organism: Equus quagga (assembly GCF_021613505.1). Lineage (NCBI taxonomy): Eukaryota > Metazoa > Chordata > Mammalia > Perissodactyla > Equidae > Equus > Equus quagga. The sequence continues at coordinate 99,038,956 of NC_060279.1, read as the reverse complement.
ACCGAATGAGCAGCTCTACAAGGCAGAGATACGTTGTAAAGAAAAGCGAGGCTTTATTAAATGTTTGCAAACGGGGCAAGTACACCTCAACCCACAAATTGATAGGTGGGCGCCCTCTCGGCCAGGGGGCGGCAGGTGTTTAAAGGCAGAAATGCAGAGTGTGCAAGTTAGGGCTGAGTCCAGTTCTGCTCAAGTCGCCCCTTCTGGCTACAGTGTATCTCATGCCCCAGGCTTTCTCAGTGTCCTAACTGCAGGGAAAGACCGCATTGTTCTCTGGCCTTCTGGCGACAGTCAAGGTTAAAATGTAATTCTTGATTTCTGCCCATAGTTCAGCCTAGAGGTGGTCATGGTAACCATCACCTCGACTCTGGCCTCATTCTTATCTCTTTCATCAACAAATAGGAACCAACCCTCCCGAGTGCAGGTGGGGCACAGACACTCAGCAAACAGCGGCCTGGGTGTGCAGAGGAACCAGAGGCTTGCTGGGAGCCATCTAAGCTGCAGGCCAACAACGCGGGAAGTAGTCCACGATTGGGACATCATTGCAGGTAAGAGGCCTTTGGGGTACTGGCTTCCGTATCCGTGTGGGAAGGTAACTGGAAGACCGGGCCAAGGCTGCAGGGTCACCAAGAGACTGCGAGTTCTGCGCACCTGGCTGTGGCAGAGCTCTCTTGCACGTCCTCACTCCTACACTGCTGCCCCCCACCCCCACCCCGCCGCCGTGCAGTAGCCAGAGACAGCAGGAGGGCCCTTTCCTCCCGCAGTGACCTTGCAGAGCCCCACACGGAGAAAGCTTAATGTTGTGCTCCCTGCAAAGGAGAGATGCTTAAAGGAATTCTGTCCACACATAATTATTGAAGGGTGAATTCGGAGCTGAGAGGCAATAAATTGACAACATCGTTTCTCTAGCAAGACAAAGTACTTTAGCAGGCTCTCGTGTCCTTTGGTCTTCTCCCATCCTTGCTCCCTCCATTCGTGTTGATATTGTATAGAATTTTATTTCTGAGTTATGGATGTTCTCTTTGTTTTATTTGACCCTAGCCTTTTTAATATAACAATAATAAGGAATGATAAACAATTACCAAAATATTTGGTCACACTTTCTTCCCACTTCTCTTACAGCATCTCTGGGATTTTTCCCTTCTTCTTTTTAGTCCTTCCTCCAAAACTGTTTTCAAAGTGGGCCTTTCTGTGACAAACCTTGTGAGGCCTAATGAGCCTGTGGATATTTTTTTTTAGTCCTCACTGATGGGCAGTTTAACTGGATATAAATTTCTAGGTTCCTTCCCTTTAATATTTTACTCCACAGTCTTCTTGCATCCAGGGTTGTGACAAAGAAATCTGATGTCAACCTGAACCTTGTTCCTTTGTAAATCAAAGCAAACTCTTGATTTCCTTAAATTGCACTGTGTCTAGATTTGTGTTTTTATCTCTTCTGTTTTGCACTCTATAATCCTTTCTCTCTATCTCTTAGCCTTTATTTTATATTTTCCCTTTCTCCATTTTTGGCTGCTTCCTGGGAGAGCTCTTCAAGCTGATCTTTTAATTTACTCACTTCTGAGCTATATTTATCCTACTGTCTACCTCATCTATTTTGTTCTTTATTTCAATTACTACTTTTTTTTCTGCTTTTTCTCCCCAAATGCCACCAATATATAGTTGTATATATTCTTTTAGTTGTGGGTCCTTCTAGCTGTGGCGTGTGGGACGCCACCTCAACGTGGCTTGATGAACAGTGCCATGTCCACGTCCAGGATCCGAACCGGTGAAACCCTGGGCTGCCGAAGCAGAGTGCGCACACTTAACTGCTCGGCCACGGGGCTGGCCCCTAATTATTACTTTTTTAATACCTAAAATTTCCACTTGCTACTTAAATGTATATTATTCTGCGTTTTATATTGCAGACATCTTCCCTGATTTCCTTAAGAATATTTTGCTTATTTAAAATTCTTGGTTCATATAGTTCTGCTTCAGATGGTGTATATTTTCCCATCCCGTTGTCATTCTTTGAAAGAATCTGTGTTCCTCAGATGTGTGGCTGTTTTGGCCCAGGAGCTCCTGTTTTCGTGGGGGATCAGCTACCCTCTCTAGTAACATGTACTCAGAAAGGGCTGAGAACCAAGGCACGTTCATTGGCGGTTCTGGTGAATGTGAGGGAAGGGGAGGGGTGAGACCCAGAGTGGAGCCCCGCAGGCCCAAATGGTTATAGCAAATATTACTCCTATTTGCTGCCATTGCACGTGGAAACTTCTCTGAACAAGGTTTCACCTTTAAACTCTTAGGGAAAGGCAGCATTGGAGTGTTGCAATTTCTAGGTTTTTTTAAGCGTACATTTATCTCATTTAATCCTCACCAGATGACTGTCCATCAAAATTCGTATTTCTCCTCCAACAGTGTAGAACTGAGGCTAGGAAGTGGTTGCCCAGCCAACCCTGCTCAAACCCCTGCATTTTGGTGAGGCCGTTAACCATTCTCGCCAATGGAACGGCAGCCGAAATGATAAGTGTTGCTTTTGGGCCAAGTCGGTGAACTAACAGGTTTTCCTTCTTCCTCTGCTCTTTCGTGGGGGCAGAGGACTCCAAGCCCCTAGCAAATGGCAGAACCACAAGATGGAGGAAGTCAAGGTCCCTGAATCACTGATGGAGGGGTGCTGCCTCCTGACCAGGAGGTCTGCCACGTATGCAAATAAGAAAGAAGCTTCGGTTTCATTAAGCCACTGCAATTTTGGTGTCTGTTGGTTACAGTAGTTGGATCCAGATCTGCCCACACTTCTGCCGCTTCTTTCTCCCTGGTTCAGCTCCCCACCCTCTTTCCTCTGGATTGTGGCCGCAGCTTCCTCACTCATCCCCCTGTTCCCATTCCTGACCTTTACAGGCAGGTGTTATTCATATGCCCATTGAACAGATGCAGAAACTCGCCCTCGGTGGCAAAGCTGGGCTTGGAGCCCGAACAATCCGGCTGCAGACCCCATGCTGCTTTTGTAAGTTCTGCTGGACTAAAGGCTGTTTCTTGTCAACCCCATTTTACTGAGGCCTGCACAGGATGTCACACTGATGTCTCCGCATTTGGCCTCCAAAACTGACTTTCAGTGAGCCTGTGGTCGGACTCCCAAGAGATCATGGGGAATTGTGACAATTTTGTTACTCTGTGTTTTGTATTCGTTTCTGAGGTGGTCAGTCAGGCGCAGTCATAAGAGGAGACCGTTGGGGCTGGCCCGGTGGCACAGCGGTTAAGTTCCCACATTCCGCTTCTCTGTGGCCCAGGGTTCGCTGGTTCGGATCCCGGGTGCAGACATGGCACCGCTTGGCAAAAGCCATGCTGTGGCAGGCGTCCCACATATAAAGTAGAGGAAGATGGGTATGGATGTTAGCTTAGGGCCAGGCTTCCTCAGCAAAAAGAGGAGGAGTGGCAGTAGTTAGCTCAGGGCTAATCTTCCTCAAATAAATAAATAAATGAATAAATAAGAGGAGACCGAGGAGAGGCCCAGGAAATGAGTTTATGACACTCGCAGGTCCTGGAGATGGAGGCACAGCGTACTACGGAGGCCACGTGGGAAGGACAGCGGGGTGATTAGGAGGCAGAAGACAGGACCGAGGCGAAGGCTTCGGCCACAGCCTTTACCGGGGTTTCCGCGAGAAAGGCAGGGCGGGGCAGGATGAATACTAGGATTGGCCAGTTTGAGTAATTTCTGCAGGTTTTGGACTATGGGGTGGTCCCTCGTTGCCTGGCCCCTGGCCCTGGGACGATTAAGCCAGGAGAATATTGCCTCCGATTCTTGTGTTTGCTCTCTGCATTATTACTACCATACCTATTCTTCAACTGCATCAAGGTCTCCAGTTAGTGACCTTTCTCCCTATTGGTCAGCTTCCTGCTGATGTCCTTTCCTTCTCTATCCATCCTACATACCACGAGCGTCTGATTTACCCACTCCTCCGCCAGTACACTTCAGCCTCATTGCCTCTTTTTCCTCACACTCTGCAAACCCTCCCGCTGTAGATCACTCCAGCTGTCCACACTGACCAAGCATTCCCAGTTGCCCATTTTTTTTTACGCTCTGCCTGGGCTTGACCAAACTGTAGTCAAGCTTCTCTTTTCCCCACAAGCCCCTGAAATTTAGCTTGATCTCCAGTCTGAGCAAGCACTAAAATGCTCAACATCCTCCCTTAACAGTTCTTCCCGAGAATCAGCTACCAGCTGAACACAGGGAGAATTATTTCCTGTCAGACGAACCTGATCATGCTGTCTGCTCACCTCCTTGCTTGCCCAGTTTCCCCTTAAAAGTCCTGGGGCCGGCCCAGGTGGCGCAGCAGTTAAGTTCAGCACACTCGGCTTCAGTGGCCTGGGTTTGGTTCCTGGGTGAGGACCTACACCACTCATCTGTGGGTGCCCATGTGCTGGTGGTGGCCCACATCCAAAAAAAAAGAGGAAGATTGGCAGCGGATGTGAGCTCAGGGTGAATCTTCCTTAGTAAAAAAAAAAGAAGAAGAAGAAAACCTCCGTGTGATTCTGGGGTCCTTGCAGCATTCTCTCTCTTGCAGTGGTCTTTTTGAGTAGTCTCTCTTTGTCCAAGTCTGAATTTGTTTTGGTTGGACAGCATTCACTGCTCTTGCGCCCAGGCTTCTAAGCATTCCAGAGAATCTTGTCTGTCCTTAGAGATTGGAGCCTACAAACTCCGGTCTTTTCACACTCCCAGCAAATAACTTTCACTTTACTCAAAAAAGAGAATGTATTAGATGGGAGCTCTGAGAAAGAGCTTGACCAAACTTCAGTCAGGCTCCTGAACCTTCTCCTGGGCCCATCTGCGCACTTCCTTGTAAAATCCAGTTTTGGCGAGAACCCTGCTTGCCAGATTAACCAGAACCCTCCACCCTCGATATCGGATCACCTTGGATATCTGATCAGGTTCCCCGCCCTCCAGCATCCCCCAGGCGCTGTCTGATCCCTCTGGCCTGCTTCAGCAAGAATCCTGTTAAGTCGGTTTACCCAGAATCCCTGCTCACCCATGATGTGTCCTCTGAGGAATTTTCCATCCACTGCCCCCACCCTGCTGCTTGGCTGTTAAACCCCACCTGCCCAGGCTGTATTCAGAGCTGAGCCCAGTGTCTCTCGCCCGCTGCAAAATCCCATTATGGTGGTCCCCATACCAATCGAGATGGTCTCCTTGCTCAAATAAAATCTTCCTCATTGTGCTTTAACAAGCATCATTGAATATTTTTTTTCTTAACAATTTCCTTAGCGTTTTGTCACACCTACAATCTTCTCCATCTTTTCTTATTCCCCTTGTTATTATGCTGGAAAGATACACTCACCCACCCACCTTGTACCCTTCTCTGGAGCGAATTCTTCCCGCTGGGCTCTGGACCCCATTCCCTCGTGTTCTCGAGGCCCTCACTTATACCAGTACCCCCAATATTCTGCTTTTTCTTCCATATCTTCAAAACTACCATCTCCACTGGTTTGGCCCCATCAGGGTATCAAACATTTGTGAGTTTCTCTCGTATGACAATCTTCCCACGCTGTCTTCTTTGGGGATACTGCTTTCTCTCCTCCCTCTACTTGATAGTCAAACCTATTAAATTTAGATTGTCTTTCTTGGCACCATCCATTCTCCTCAGCCCGCTGAGGTCTAGCTTCAGGCTTCATCACTCCACTGAATCGGCTTTGGTCAAGGTCATCACAACATTCTTGTTGCTGAATCCGCTGACTCGCTGTCAGTCCTTTTCACACCTCTGCGGTAACTGGCCCTGCTGACCTCTCCTTGAAACACTCCTCCTCCTAAGGCTTCTCTGGTCCTACGCTTTCTTGATTGTTCTGCCTCTCTCTGGCGTTTCCCTCGAAGTCTCTGTCAAGGAAACAATGCTCCTTGAATGTTATCATGTTTCTCCGTGGTTTGGTTTCTCGAGCAGAGGAGGATGCCGTGCGGGGGAATGTTCTTTTCCCCAGACCCGTTTGCTCCTGACATTCGCGTGGTGTGAGACCCGGAGCCATCTGCTTCTGTGCAAAGGGGAATGAAACTTCTCTCGCTAGAGCCAAACACTTGCATTATGAAGCAGGGACTTTGCCCTCTCTCCTCCTGAGAGAACTTGTTTACACGCCGAGGGATGTGTTGACATCAGGGGTGTTGGGCAGGGTGGCAGGTGGGCCGCGTGTAGTGTGTATACACTCTCAGATTCGTCATGTCCAGCTCCTCTCCTGTCGTTCAAGAAAACCCCTTTTTCACAAGCCAGGTCCGTCTGGTTCCATCGTGTCACCTGTAGGGTACTGGGCATGGGGGACTAATGCATTTATTGCTATAAGTAATAATCTTGATAAATCTGATCTCAGATCCAGAAGCCTCATGTTTTCTTTCAGAATAATATGAAAACAAAAATAGACATTCAAACCTTGTGAGGCTCCCCCAGCTCTACCCATCCGTTAGATATTGGTGCTCTTTAAAATTGTATCCTATACCCTTTTCTCTTCCAACTTCATACTCCTTGGATAATCTTAACGATTTCCAGGAGTTCAATTACTGTCTATATGTGGATGACTTCCCAACTTCTATCTCCAGCCCAGACTTTTCTTCTGAGCTCTAGACACAGATTTCAAGGGTCCACTGGAGATTTCCATTTCCTTGTCGCACAGGCCCCTCAAACTGAGCACTTTTTCTCTACCCTTCCTTCATCTCCACACAAAAACTCATACCTTTTCCAGGAAAAACAACACGTGCTCAAGTTATGTGAGAAGGAAACCTGGTTGTCATATGTGACCATTGGTTCTACCATCTAAACGCCCCCCCCTCATATCCTGGTGTGGGCCATCAGATCTTGTCAGAAATTGTCTTGACCACCTTACCCCGTTGGGTGACTGTCCCTCCTGTGTGTTCCTGCAGAAGTCTCTGCCCACTCCTGTGTGGCACTTATCGATCTACTTTGTAATTACTTGACTATCTCAACTGTAGATTGTATTCTCCTTGTGGGTGGGGACTGAATTTTACTCAGCATCGCACACCCCCTCTCCTGCCCAACCCTGGCATAATGTCTGGCTCTTACAGTGATCAGTAAATATTGGTGAGTGAATGAATGGACCCCAGTTACAGTTCTGCTCCTGACTGACTGAGCAATCTGAGTTTCCTTTAAGATTACAGCTAGAAGGAACCCAAGAGATGGCATTGCTAAGGTGCAAGCCTGTAGCATTCCTCCTGGTAATCTGGCCACCATGATGAACAGGTGGATTTTAAAGTCTTAGGACTAAGTTCATTAGCGTTCATTGCATGGATGGCTCAGCGTATTACTTTCCCAGTCCTTGAGAGCCAAGCCTTGTCTTTGGTTACACAGAAGCTAACAGCTAATACGTGTAGATTCACCCATTCAAGAAATTCTTACTGAGAGTTTAACTGTTTTCCAGGCACTGGGAATAGCAGTGAACAAAACAAAGTGATTTCTTTCATAGAGCTGACACGACGTGGGGAGAGAGAGACAATAAATGCAGAAATGCCAGTTGCTAAGTGCTACGGAGAAAAATAAAGCAGGGTGAGAGGGAGGAAGAATGCCAGAGGGAAAAGGGGAAGGAGGCCTCTCTCATAAGGTGATATTTGAGCCGAAATTTGAAGGAAATGAAGAGTAAACCTTGTGTTTATCTGGAGGAAGAACCTTCCAGACAAGGGAATAGCAAGTGCCAAGGCCCCTGGGGCGGGGGGTGCATTGCACTTCACAGGTCTGAGCAGGGTTGCTGGGGGGCAGAGGAAGAGTGACAGGACGTGTACTTGGAGAGGCGAGGCGGTGGGGGGCTTGCTTTTGGTTATGTGGGCTTCTGGGCCCTTGTAAGGACTTTGGCTTTTCCTCTTAGACGGGGAAACATTGGAGAATTTGAACAAGGGGAATGATGTGTTGGATGTTCGCTTTTAAAGACTCCTTCTGGATGCTGTGTGGAGAATAGAATATAGGAGGTCCAGGGTGGAAGCAGTGAGTTCATTATACTGATCCAGATAAGAGGTAGTCCCTTGGATGCTGAAGCCAGGTAGGACCTGCTGATGGATTGGGTGTGGGATATATCTGGAAAAGAGGAGTCCAGAATGATCCCAAGCGGCTTGAGCAAATGGAAGAATAGAAATTGCTGTTACTGAGAGTGGGACAAACTGGGGGAGGGGTAGTTTAGAGAGATGAGATGAGGATGTTTTAAGTTTGAGATGCCTATTATACATCCAAACGGAGATGTTAAAAAGGCAATTAGATGTCCCAGCCTAGAGCTCAGAGTAGAGATTCAGGCTGGAGATATAAACTTGGAGTCATCAGAATGTGAAAGCATTTAAGGCCCTGAGCGGGGGTGGGAACCCGTCTACCCACCGCCTCCTCTATCTGTGCAGTTGCTTCCTGTCTAATGACTCTTGGACCCCGATACAAACCGTTGATCCTATAACCTTTCACTGTGCCTTCCCACCCTCGTCTCCTCATGTCCCTCCCCACCACACTTACCCGTGGTCCACCATTATAGTCACTCTCTTGACTATTCCCTCCACAAACTTATGCCTCTTTCCCTCCATAATATTGAATTAGAAAAATGTCAGCTGTGGTTAAATCAAATCGTCTGCCCACTGCTCGCATCCATGCAGATGAACAGAGCTGGAGAACTATCTACCAGGCTAACTAGTTTCATTGAAATTCGTGACCACTAACCTCAAACGAGAACAGACTGCTGCCTGCCAGCCTCACTGCATGTTCCAGGGCTGTTTCCTCTTTCACTGTCCTCGACCTCTATTTCGTGACTTCTCAAACTTCCAATACTTCCTCCCTCCTTCACTCAGTTGATGACCTTGCTTCCCGTTTCAACGAGAATATCAGAAATAACAGGAAGAACACGTCATCATGCTCCCTCCATGACATTTACACTCATCTACTCCCCCTGCTCTCAACTGCTGTAGGTGAACAGCCCATGTTCCTGTCTAAGACCCACCCCTATAATTGGACATGGGATTGCTGCTACTCACCACCCAAGGTCATCGCTCTAGGAGTTTCCCTCTCCTGGGTCATTCCCATCGTCAAACAAACATACAGTGAGATCCCACATCTTAAAAAAAAAAGGCCCTCCCTTGACCCCATCTTCTCCAGCTGGCACCCCATTTCTCTATTTCTCTGCTCTGGTTTATGTTTTCAACCTTTTTTATGGTGGTAAAATCCTTGTAAAATTTACTCGTAACCGTTTTTAGTGTACAGCTCAGTGGTGTTAAATACATCCATGATGTTGTGCAATCATCACCACCCCATCTCCGTAATTTTCATCCTGTCAAACTGCAACTCTACAGCTATTCAACGGTAAGTTCCATCCGCCCTCCCCTCAGCCCCTGGCAACCACCGTTCTGCTTTCTATCTTTATGATTTTGACTGCTCTGAGTACCCCATATAAGAAGAATCATGTAGCATTTGTCTTTTTGTGACTGGCTTATTTCACTTACCAAAATGTCCTCATGTTGTAATGTATTGCAGAATTTTCTTCCTTTTTAAGGTTGAATAATATTCTACTGTATGTATATAACACATTTTGCTTTTCCATTCATCCATCAATAGACACATGGATCGCTTCCACATTTTAGTGATCGTGAATAATGCTGCTATGAACATGAGTTTACAAATGTCTCTTCAAGATCCTGCTTTCAATTTTTTCGGGTATATACCCAGAAGTGGAATTGCTGGATCATATGTAATTCTATTTTTCATCTTTTGATGACCTCCATACTGTTTTCTGCAACAGCTGTACCGTTTTAGATTCCCACCAACAGTGCAGAAGGGTTCCGATTTCTCTAATCCTCACCAACACTTGTTCTTTCCTGTTTGTTTTTCTTATAGTAGCCATCCTACTGGGTGTGAGGTGGTAGCTCATTGTGGTTTTGATTTGCATTCCCTAACGATTAGTGATGGTGAGCATCTTTTCATGTGCTTATTGGCCATTTGTATATCATCTTTGGAAAAATGTCTATTTAAATCCGTTGCCCATTTTTTGTTTTTGTTTGTGTTTTTTTGTTGTTGAGTTTTAGGAGTTCTCTCTCTATTCTGGGTATTAATCCCTTGTCAGATATATGATTTGCAAATATTTCACTCATTCTGTGGGTTGCCTTTTTACTCTGTTGATAGTGTTTTTTCATGAACACAATTTTTAAATTTTCATGAAGTCCAATTTTTCTATTTTTTCTTTTGTTAAGTGCACCTTTGGTGTCTTTCTGAGAAATCATTGCCAAATCCAATGTCGTGAAGCTATCGTGTGTTTTCTTCTAATAGTTTTATTGTTTTAGTCACACATTTAGGTCTTTGATCCATTTTGAGTTAATTTTTGTATATGGTGTGAGGCAAGGATCTAATTTCATTATTTTACACGTGGATATCCAGTCTTCCCAGCACCATTCATTGAAAAGACTATCCTTTCCCTATCGAATGGTCTTGGCAACCTTGTCAAAAATCATTTGACCATATATACAAGGGTTCATTTCTGGTCTCTCCATTCTGTTCCACTGGTTTATATGTATATCTTTATGCCAACACCACACTGTTTTGATTACTGTAGCTTTGTAGTAAGTTTTAAAATGAGGAAGTGTGAGGCCTCCAGTTTTGCTCTTCATTTCCAAGATTATTTTGGCTATTCCAAGTCCCTTGACATTCCATCAATGTTTTAGGATGAATTTTTCTATTATGCAAAAATCATCATTGGGCTTTTGATAGGGATTGCTTTGAATCTGTAGATTGCTTTGGGTAGTGTTGATATTTTAACAATATTAGGTCTTCCAATCCATGAACATGGGATGTGTTTCCATTTACAGTCATGTGTCACTTAACAATGGGGACACATTCTGAGAAATGCATCGTTAGGCAATTTTGTCCATGTGCGAATATCATAGAGTGCACTTACACAAACCTAGATGGTAAAGCCCACTACACACCTCAGCTGTATGGTGTTAATCTATTGTGAGCACCATTGTATATGTGGTCTGTTGTTGACTGAAATGTCCTTATGCAGCGTGTGACTGCATTTCTTTCAGCGATGTTTTGTAGTTTTCATTGTACAATTCTTTCACCTCCTTGGTTAGGTTCATTCCTCAGTATTTCATTCTTTTTGATGCTCTTGTAAATTGAATTATTTTTGTAATTTAATTTTCAGGTTGTTCATTTTTAGGGTATAGAAATGCAATTGATTTTTGTGTGTTGACTTTTTATCCTACTACTTTGCTGAATTCGTTTACTAGAGCCAACAGCTTTCTTCGTGTGGAATCTTTAGGATTTTCTACATTTAAGATCGTATGATCCGCAAACAGAGATAATTGTACTTCTTCCTTTCTAATTTGAATGCCTTTTGTGTTTTTTTTCTTGCCTAATTGATCTGGCTGGAACTTCTAGTCCTATGTTGAATAGAAGTGGTGGAAGCAGCAGGCATCCTTGCCCTGTTCTTGGTGTTAGAGGAAAAGCTTTCAGTCTTTCACCATTGAGTATGATGTTTGCTGTGGGTTTTTCATATATGACTGTTATTACGTTGAGGTAGCTTCCTTCTATTCCTAGTTTTATGAGTGTTTTTTTGTTTGTTTGTTTTGAAGAAGATTAGCCCTAAGCTAACATCTGCCGCCAATCCTCCTCTTTTTGCTGAGGAAGACTGGCCCTGAGCTAACATCTGTGCCCGTCTTCCTCTACTTTATATGTGGGACACCTGCCACAGCATGGCTTGCCAAGTGGTGTGTAGGGCTGCACCCGGGATCTGAACTGGTGAACCCTGGGCCGCTGAAGTGGAATGTGAGAACTTAACCAGTACACCACCGGGCCAGCCCTGAGTGGTTTTATTTAAATCATGAAAAGGTGTTGAATTTTGTCAAATGCTTTTTCTGTACCAACTGAGATGATCGTGTGTTTTTTTTCCCTTCATTCCGTTAATGTGCTGTATTACACTGATCAAGTTTTGAGTATTGAACTATCCTTGCATTCCAGGAATACATCCCATGTGATCATGGTGTATAATCCTTTTAATATGCTGAGGAATTCAGTTTGCTAGTATTTTATTCAGGATTTTTGCATCAGTATTCATAAGGGATATTAGTCTGTAGTTTTCTTGTAGTGTCTTTGGCTTTGGTGTCAGGGTAATGCTGACCTCATAGAATGAGTTAGGAGGTGTTCCTTCCTCTTCAATTTTTTTGAAAAAGTTTGAGAAAGACTGGTTTCAGTTCTTATTTAAGTGTTTGGTAGAATTCACCAGTGAAGCCATTGGGTCCAGGGCTATTCTTTGTCAGGTTCTTGATTACCAGTTCAATCTCCTTACTAGTTGTAGGTCTATTCAGATTTTCTCTTTCTTTGTTATTTAGTCTTGGTAGGTTTTGTGTGTCTAGGAATTTGTTCATTTCATCTAGTGAACCAATTTTTGGTGTATAATCATTCATACTACTCTCATAATCCTTTTTATTTCTGTAGAATTGCTACTAATTTCCCCACTTTCATATTTGATTTTAGTAATTTTTGAGTCCTCTCTTTTTTTCTTGGTCTGTGTAGCTAAAGTTTTGTCAATTTTGTTGATCTTTTTTCTTAATTTATTTTTTTTAAGATTTTAATTTTTTCCCTTTTTCTCCCCAAAGCCCCCCAGTACATAGTTGTATATTCTTTGTCGTGGGTCCTTCTAGTTGTGGCACGTGGGATGCTGCCTCAGCGTGATTTGATGAGCAGTGCCCTGTCCACGCCTAGGATTAGAACCAATGAAACACTGGGCCACCTGCAGTGGAACGCACAAACTTAACCACTCTGCCACGGGGCCAGCCCCAATTTTGTTGATCTTTTGAAGAACCAACTTTTGGTTTCATTAATTTTCTCTGTTATTTGTCTCTGCTTCATTTATCTCTAATCTAATCTTTATTTCCTTCTTCTATCTTTGGGTTTAGTTTGTTTTTCTTTCCTAGTTCTTTAAGTTGTAAAGTTAGGTTGTCGACTTGGTATATGTCTTATTTTTTAATATAAGCATTATGGCTATTAATTTCCCTCTTAGCACCACTTTTACTGCATCCCATTAATTTTCATTTTTGTTTATCTGTAAGTATTTTCCCTTGTGATTTCTTCTTTGGTCCATTGGTTGTTTAAAAGTGTGTTGTTTAATTTCCCAATTTTTGTGAATGTCCCATTTTACTTCTGTTATTGATTTCTAACTTCATCCCTTCATGGTTGGAGAAGACACTTTGTACGATATCTATCTTTTTTTTTTTTTTTTTGAGGAAGAGTAGCCCTGAGCTAACTGCTGCCAACCCTTCTCTTTTTTTTCTGAAGAAGACTGGCCCTGCGCTAACATCCGTGCCCATATTCCTCTACTTTCTATGTGGGATACCTGCCACAGCATGGCTTGCCAAGCGGTGCCATGTCCACACCCAGGATCCAAACCAGTGAACCCTGGGCCGCCAAAGCAGAATGTGCGCACTTGACCTCTGCGCCACCAGGCCAGCCCTTGATATCTAACTTTTAAAATCTATTGAGACCTAATTTGTGGCCTAACATATAGACTATCCTGGAAAATGTCTCATGTGCATTTGAGAAGAATGTGTACACTATTGTTAGGTAGAGTGTTCTGTATATGTCTTTTAGATCCAGTTGGTCTATTGTATTGAGTCCTCTATTTCCTTACTCATCTTCTGTCTGATTGTTTTTCCATTATTGTGAGTGGGGTATTAAAGTCTCCGACTATTATTGTAGAACTATGTATTTCTCCCTGTCAGTTTTTGCTTCATATATTTTGATGGGCCATCACTAGGTGCATAAATGTTTATAATTGTTCTATCTACTTGCTGTATTGAAACTTTTATTAATATATAATATCCTGTTTTATCTCTCTCTCTCTTTTTTTTTTTTTGCTGAAGAAGATTATCCCTGAGCTAACATCTGTTGTCAATCTGCTGCTTTTTTTTTTTTTTTGCTTGAGGAAGATTAGCACTGAGCTAGCATCTGTGCCAGTCTGCCTCCACTTTATATACAGATTACCTCCACAGCGTGGCTGATGAGTGTTTTGGGTCCATGCCCAAGATCCAAACCCATGAACCCACGCCACCGAAGCAGAGTGCACCAAACTCAATCACTACAGCATGGGGCCAGCCCCCATCTTGTAAGCTTTTTAAATTTAAATTCTATTTGTCTGGTATTAGTATAGCCACCCCTGCTCTCTTTTGGTTCCTATTTGCATGGAATATTTTTTTTCCATCCTTTCACTTTCAATCTATTTGTGTCTTTGGATCTAAAGTGAGTGTCTTGCAGATAGCATATAGTTGGATCATGGGTTTTTTTTTTTTACTCCATTCTGCCAATGTCTGTTTTTGATTGGAGAGTTTAATCTATTTACTTTTAAAGTAGTTACTGATAAGGATGGATGGACTTCTTTCATTTTGCTTTTGTTTTCTATATGCCTTATAGCTTTTTTGTCCCTCATTTCTTGCATTATGGTCTTCTTTTGTGTTGAGTCAATTTTTTGGTACTGAAGAGTTTAAATTCTGCTCTCAATTTCCTTTTGTATATAGTCTACAGCAATCTTCTTTGTGGTTGCTATAGGGATTACTTTTAACCCCCTAAAGTTATAACACTCCAATTTGAGTTTATACCAACTTAACTTCAATAACATAGAAAACCTCTCTTTATAGCTCTGTCTCCACCCCTTTTAGTTATCAATGTCACAGAATTACATTTTTATACATTATGTGCCTTCAAACATCAACTAATAGTTCTTTAAATGCATTAGTCTCTTAAATCATGTAGAAAATAAAAAGTGCAGTTAAAACCTTTTTTACAATAATATTAGGTTTTATAATTGCCCATGTATTTATCTCTATTGAGATTCTTATTTCTTCCAACGGCTTGGTGTTCCTGACTAGTGTCTTTTCATGTCACCTTGCAGGACTGCATTGAGCATGTCTTGCAGGGGAGGCCTAGCAATCGTGAACTCCTTCAGCTTGTTTATCTGGGAATGTGTTAATTTCTCTCTGACTTTTGAAGGACAGTTTTGCCAGATATAAGATTCTTGGCTGACCTTTTTCTTTCAGCACCTTGAATGTATCATCCCACTGCTTTGTAGTCCCCAAAGTTTCTGATGAGAAATCTGCTGATAATCTTATGGCGGATCCCTTATATGTGATGATTTGCTTCTCTTTTGCTGCTTTCAAGATTCTCTCTTTGTCTCTGTCTTTGAAAGCTTGATTATAATATGTCTTGGTATAAGTCTCTTTGAGTTCATCCTTCTGGGAGTTTGTTGAACTTGTTTATATTCGTGTCTTTCATCAAATTTGGGAAGTTTTCAGCCCTTATTTGTTCAAACATTCTGTTTCTTTCTTTTTTGAGAGTCCCTTTCTCTCTCTTCTCCTCTGGGACTGCTACAATGCCCGTGCTGGACTGCTTGTTGGTGTCTCACAGGTCTCTTAGGTTTTGTTCACTTTTCTTCAATCTTTATTTCTGTTCCTCAGACTTGATCATTTCCATTGTCCTACCGTCAAGTTTGCTGATTCTTCCTTCTGCCTGCTTAAATCTGCCTTTGAATCCTTCTAGTGAATTTTTCATTTCAGTTATTGTACTTTTCAGCATTTCTTTTTAGGTTATCTCTTTATTGATATTTCTCTTTTGTTCATACATCATTTTTTTTTTACTTTCTCCACATCATCCTTCAGTTCTTTGAGCTTCTTTAAGACAGTTATTTTAAAGTCTTTTTCTCATATATCTGCAATTAGCTCTTTTTCAGGGACAGTTTCTGTTTTGATTTTTTTTCCTTTGAATGGGCCACATTTTCCTGTTTCTTTGTATGCTTTGCATTTTTTTCCCCAAAGATTCATTATTAAATGTGTAAAATGTTTTTTTATTGCAGTAACATTGGTCTATAACATTATATAACTTTCAAATGTACGTCATTGC
Source organism: Equus quagga (assembly GCF_021613505.1). Lineage (NCBI taxonomy): Eukaryota > Metazoa > Chordata > Mammalia > Perissodactyla > Equidae > Equus > Equus quagga. The sequence continues at coordinate 99,023,087 of NC_060279.1, read as the reverse complement.
TTTGTATTTTTTTGTTGAACACTGGACATTTGAATCTAATAATGGTAACCCTGGAAATGAGATTCTTCCCTTTCTCCCAGGTTTTCTTTTTTTTATTATTTTTGCTTATCTATTTATTTTTTAATTGTCACAGGCTGTCTCTGTGCCAAGGGTCAGCCTGATGTGTAACTTTAAGGTCTTCTGAAGTCTTTTATGAGCCTTTCCCTGGCATGTAGGTCACTTCCTAATTTTCCCTGTATATGTGGTTGTTTTTGAATGTCCTACTGTTTAATGCCTGGCTACCAAGGGGGCAAAAATAGGGAAAATGAGGAGGGGACATAAAGGGCACTGGCCCTTCAAGTCCCCTGGAAGTCACTTCAGCCAGAGGGGAAGGGGCTTGCAACAATGGAGGAGGTACATTATTGAATGGCTGCCTCTGTCTTTGTTTGTACCTCCGGAATCAGAAGCAGCAATCAGCAATGAGAGCACAGATCCCTGATATTAGGTGGACAGGGCCCTTTTGCTGTCCTGGCTCCTGCAAGCTGTGTGCAAGTTGCTCCAGGAGCACATGCACAGCTGCCTGCCACTGGGCTGGGGATGGAGGATGGGTAGCTGCTACTGTGCTGAGAGCTGAAACTGACCAGAATTAACTGCAATTTACCATGCAAGTCTTCCTCTGGAGGTTGCAAGCCTTCAACAGACTTACAGTTACATCAGACAGATTCCACCCATGTGATTGTTGTCTAGGCAGGGAACTAGATTCCTGGCGCTTCCCACTCTGCCATCTCCCCAGGATCCTCTCCTGGTCTGCTTTCTTTTATAGAAGACCCACTGAATTTATTACAAAATGTATCACAGGAAAGATAAACCAGAAAACAGTGAAGTTGGATACCTACAAGGAGTATGTAGGGCGCAATGGGGTGGATGGGATGCAGAGGGAATGACACTTCTCTGAGTATACTTTCTGTGTACTGTTGACTTTTGAAAGCATGCTAACCTTATGCATATTCAAGCAAAAATAAATTAATAAGAGCTGGAAGGAGGGAATCCTATAACTGAAAGCAAACTGACAGAATTGAACCTAATTGTATTTCAAATAAATAACATAACCCTAAAGGAAAAGGGAAGGAAGGCAGGAAGGAAGGACGAACTAGTCCAGGTATCTTACATGCACAGTATTTGACACATACCCTCAGTCTTGGGCGGAGTGGGGTGTGTACAGGAAAAGAACTCAAGCAATTCAACTCTTTTAATAGGCTTATGTATTGTAGTGGTATGGGCACAGCAATTCTGAAATGATTTAAAATGCATCATAGACTTGAGCAAATGTGTTTATGTTGTTTGGGGTCAGGGTACTTACTGTGGAAGGAAGGACATACGGACGTGAACAGGGGCAGACACAACGGACCATGTGGGGATGGACTGAAATGGAAGGTGTTGGTGTGAATTCATGATCTCTAAAATACGCATCTGTATGTATATAGGCATGTTTATGTGCACATGCATGTATGTATATATTTGTACGTCTATGTGTATATATACATCCATATATTTCCTAGCTGTGTCTGCTGGAAGGGCTTTGAAACAAAGTCACCCCAGTAGCCATGAGCACACTTAGTGCCCAGATCGTCACTGTTTCCTAGGGCCACCATGACAAATTACCACAAAACTGGCTGGCCTGCAACAACGGAAATTTATTCTCTCACAATTCAGGATGCAGAAGTCCAAAATCAAGGTGTCAGCAGGGTTGGTTCCTTCCGGAGTCTCGGAGGGAGAATCTGTCCATACCTCTCTCCTCGCTTCTGGCGGTTACTGGCAATCCTTATTGTTCCTTGGCTTGTAGAGGCACCACTTCAGTATCTGCTTCTGTCATCAGGTGGCCTGCTTCCCTGTGCATCTGCGTGTCTCCAAATCTCCCTCTCCTGATCAGGACACCAGTCACTGGATTTGGGGTCTACTCTGATCCGGTACGACCACATCTTGATTACACCTGCAAAGACCTTACTTCCAAATAAGGCCATGTTCACAGGTACCGCAGGTTAGGACTTCAACACGTCTTTTTGGGAGAAACGATTCAACTCGCAATAGTCTCTCATCCCGTTCCCCTTTAAGAGGAACCAGGTCTCCCCGGGGAAATAGTTAATTTCAGAGCTGGAGAAGGGCGGGGTGCAAGAGGAGCCTGGAATATCTTGTTCTACCAGAAAGTAACGAAGTGCTAAAAAACAAATGATGGGAGCATATCACAGGGATGCAAGAGGCTGAGGGCTGACAAGAAAATGTGGAGGGAATGCTGGAATCAGGAAATCATTTTGCAGCCATCGTGGTGATGATCAGATCAGCCAAGAATCTCAGTGGACGCTCAATCTCAGGAGAAACTTTGATAAGGAGCCAAATATTTGATTGTCTTAAGAGTGTCTCCTCACATACAACTTACTAATGCGAAGGAAGGGGATAAACAGTAAATACAGTGGAGAAATTGGGCCACACATTGACCGAGTGATCAAAATGAACATCACCAACGAGGGGTAGATGGATATTGTATGCTCCAGTTGTGATACCCTACAGGACGCAGCGTCACCTATACAGTCGTCTGCTCGAGAACACGTAACTTTGGTCTATTCAGGAGGAAACACCAGAAAAACCCCAAACAAGAAACGTGCAGCTAACTAAGTGTGTGTGTGACTATATTTTTCAAAAATGGCAATGTTTATAGTCAAAGTCCTAGAGATAGAAAGTAGAATGGTGGTTGCCGGGGACTGAGGGGAGTGGAATGGGGAGTTAGTGTTTACCAGGGACAGTTTCCGTTGGGGAAGATGAACAAGTTCTGGAGATGGAAGATGGTGATGGTTGCACGAGAATATGAATGTAGTTAGTGTCACAGAAGTGTACATCTAAAAGCAGTTAAAATGGCAAACTTTATGTTATATATATTTTACCCCAATAAAAAAGTGGCAATGTTATGAAAGGCAAATAAAAGCTGTGGGAATGTTCCAGATTAAAAGACATTAAAGAGACATGACAATTCAGTACCTGACTCTAGATTGGCTCCTGTAACGGTAGGGAAAGAATGCCATAAAGGACGTTAGGTCAGCTGACAACACTGCAACTGGAATATGGATGGCAGATTAAAGTATTGCCTCAGTGTAAATTTAGGAGGTTGATAACTGGACAGAGGTTATGGAAAAGAATATCCCTATTCCTAGGAAATACACACTGAAATGTTCTATGTGACTTACCCTCAAATAGTTCAGACAAATATCATGTATCACCTACACAGCACACACACACACACACACATCAAGAGAGAGTGATAAAGCAATTGAGGTAAAATGTTAACAATAGTTGAATCTGAATAAGGGTATACAGGTTTATTGCATTATTTTAAAGATTTTATTTTTTCCTTTTTCTCCCCAAAGCCCCCCAGTACATAGTTGTATATTCTTTGCTGTGGGTCCTTCTAGCTGTAGCATGCGGGACGCCGCCTCAGCGTGGCTTGATGAGCAGTGCCATGTCCGTGCCCAGGATTCGAACCAACGAAACACTGGGCCGCCTGCAGCGGAGCGCACAGACCCAACCACTCGGCCACGGGGCCAGCCCCTGCATTATTTTATTTTTGCAGTTTTTTGTCAATTTGAAATGATCTCCAAATGAAAAATAAAAAGCAGGAAAATCCCAATGAGTTAATTCTTTTCACTCCATTCTCTCTGGAACCCACTCTAGTCTGGCTGTCTGTCCTACAACTCCACTAACATGCGTTTGTCAAGGTTATCAATTACACCTAGTTTGCCAACTCCAGTAGCCAGTTCTTAGTCTTTCTCTTGATCCGCCAACAGCATTTGACACAGGTTATTACTCCCGCCTTCTTGAAAGTCTCATCTTGAATTCTGGACACCACTCTTTAACGGCTCTTCTCTTACCTTCCTGGCTGCTCCTTCTCAATCCCCTAGACAGGTGCTCTTTACGTCCCCCTTTCCTAAACACTGGAGTGCCCCAGGCTCAGTCTTCAGAGCCGAGCCATCCAGGAGTTTCCGTGGGCTGTCAGGGTCATTCACAACTCAATCTGGCGTCTTTATTCACTCACCTTGGTGTGAGCATGTAATACTCTTCCAGGAAATGTAGACTCCTCCTCCCCTTGAGGTCTTACCCCAGGTCAACTTCCTATTACCTGTTTGCTGGCTCAGAGCAGCTGGTCGCTGTGCGTGGTAGGGAAAGTCTCTCACGCTATCCTGCACACCATCTGAGAGAAGGATGGGGGGCTGGAAAGCCTTTCTAATATCTTGGAAAGGTCTTAAGTATAGCTACCCAAAAATTAGAAATCTAGGGCCTGTGAGGGGTAGGTACTTGCTGAAGGTCATTCAAGTGATTACTAGCAACGTCCGTGCTAAAGCCCAGGTGTTTCTGCTCTCGCCATAAGTGGTGATGTAACGTGTGTGTCAAGGACTTCCTCAAGAATCCGAGGGAAGCTACAGACTTTCTCCTGGGGGGAGGGGAGGGAGGAGGTGCCCAGCACATACCTATAATTTTTTCTCATCTAATTTCAGGAGCTTCGTGGACCCTTGAAGGGAGTTGACCTCTGGTTGCAAAACTCTGCTCTATCAGAAAACTCCCAAACATGGAGAAATCTATAGGATAGTTGATTCAGTGTCTTTGACAAATCAAAGGTGCAAAAGAACTGAGGGGAGGGGAGTGTAAATGTTTAAAAGAGTCTTAGGGGGCCGGCCCCATGGCCGAGTGGTTGAGTTCATGTGCTCTGCTTCAGTGGCCCGGGGTTTCACTGGTTCGGATCCTGGGTGTGGACATGGCACCGCTCACAAGGCCATGTTGAGGCAGCATCCCACATTCCACAACTAGAAGGACCCACAACTAAAATATACAACTATGTACTGGGGGGCTTTGGGGAGAAGAAGAAGAAGAAAAAAGAAGATTGGCAACAGATGTTAGCTCAGGGCCAATCTTAAAAAATAAAAAGTGAAAAAATAACAGGGTCTTGGGAAGCATAACAATCAAATGCAGTGTGTAGACCTTGCTTGAATTCTAATTCAAACAAATCAAGTATAAAAGGTCGTTTTGGGGGACAACCAGGGAAATTTGCATAGAGTATTCGGTGATATTAAGGGATTATTATTTTGTTAGATGTGAAAATCATTATGTAAGAAAATTTTATTTCTTAGAAATGAGTAATTAAATCTAGGTGATGGGGACTTGGGGGTTCGTTATCCTACTTCTACTTTTGTGATTGAAAATTTTTATACTGAGGAGAAAATACAAACAAATCCTACTCTCTGCCTTTCTGGCAAAGACAAGAGGATACCTAGGTTGTCACAGCCAGTATCAAGGTTTTGAGGCTCCCTGGAGAGCCATCCATAGACTTCCCGACTCTGGGACCACAACAGGTAGACTGTTTTTTTTGTCACTGTGTTTCCTTTGTTTTTGAGCAGAGGACCCAATGATATCCTGCAAAATGAGTTACACAGATATTGCTATTCCCTTTCTGGGTCTTTCAGAGAACTTGTCCATTTCATCTATGTTGTCAAATTTATGGGCATAGAGTTGTTCATAGTAGTCTCTATCCTTTTAATGTCTTTTAATGTAGGATCTGTAGTGATGTCCCCTCTTTCGTGCCTGATATTTGTAATTTATGCTCTATCCCTTGTTTGACACAGAAAAGTAAACAGAGGCCAAAAAGGAGAAATGATTCCGGTCAAGACTGCCGAGCCAGCCAGGCCATCCTTAATTCTGCTGCCTTGCCCATCTGTTGGGTCAATCATCCTCTTTGAGGCTCCCTGTCCCCAGAACACAGCTATCATATACTCCACGTGCCCTGATATGTAGTCTGACGTGGAAGAGCCCAGTTACACCCCCAGGGCTCTCATCACCCTTGGCCTCCAAGGTGAGTCTGACTTCTCAGAATGTTCTCTTGCCCTGGATTCCTGGCTTCCCCACAAAAGCTAACTCAGGTGGAAGGAGTGGAACAACAAAGGAGCGGTTGGGATGGGGGTGGCAAATGGTCTAGATGGGCTACTTGCTAGAAGCTGTTGGAAGGCTCAGCTTGCCTGGAAAGAGGCAGTTTTGAAGCCTCCATGGTGGGGAGAAGAGATGAGGGAGGAACATGAGCACCGGCAGTGACATCTTCCTCCACTTTGCTGCCCTTTTCCCGTTAACTTGCCTCCTTCATTGCTGGAGGGAAGGGCCTCGTCCCTAGACAGTTGTGAGGCCTATTTGAGCTTATACCTCATCTTCCACATTCTCATTCTGTCATCCTCCCCACACCCCAGGTCTAGGTGTTGGCAAAGTAAGTGAAGACATAGGCCTCCCGCCTTTTGTTTCTGCTGTGACCTCACATGGCCTCATCCCTTAGTGCCGTCCGGCACTGAGGTCAGCAGGTGGTGCTGGCTAGAACTTGTTGAAGCTTTTTCCCTTACTGTGAGGGTCTACTCAAGACCCACCACACCTGCTGCGTGGGCCTCAAGTCATCAGCATGCACAGCTATGATCAGAGAAATGGAGTCTGACTCCACCGTGTACCCCCAAAACTAAGGGGACAAAATGCTTAGTCTTCTGATTCTAATATTAATTTTCTTCCCACTATATCAATTCCTCTTACATTAACAATGCCAAATATCCATTCTTTTTTGTGCCAGGTACTTTCCTTCCTATAGTCTTTAGGGGAGGTAGGTGGGAGGCAAGGAAGGAAGAGGCCTCCGGAGGGTGAGCACCAGTGGCTTTTGGGAAGTCTCCCGTCCCCAGGAGCACGTGGGCATCTGGTCTCCCTGGCCGCCTTTCTGGAGAAGCAGCCTGAGGAAAAGGGACGCATCACAGTGCTTGCTGCAAACGAGAACTTCCTCTTTATTCCACATACAAAACCTGGTTTCTGGAGCTGGGTAGGGAGAGGGCTGTGGCCTGGCTCTACCTCTGTGTGGGCCCTAGAGAGAAAGGTCTAGATTCTGGTCACAAGGCCTTTCTCCAGGCGGGAACGAAAAGTCCTGACCTCCCGTCAGTCCCAAATTAGGGGGTCGGAGCCACGACGTGGGGCAGTTCCTTGGTGAGGTGAAAATCAGCATGGGGCAGGCTCTTCCAGGCAAGTTCTAAGATCCCATACTGGGCGATGCCCATGGGAAGCATGGTACGCACGTTGTTCTGCCCGGGGAGGGCCACCACCTCCTGGAACTCCAGAGGACGTCTGCGGGCATGAGGGCCACCGCAAAACAAGCGGTAGAACAAGCGCTCCCCGGGAGCCAGCTCCGTGGCCTTCAGCCCCTCTTCATAGATGATCTCTTGGGATTGGGGTTCCTCTCTCAGTAGCAGCTCCTGTAGCAGCTTCTGGATTCGGGGCGACTTAAGTTGGTACAGGTCCATGAGCTGGTGGAACTGTTCCATCCAAGTAGCCCTGTCTTTTGCATATCGCTGCTGCAACATCCGCAGAACGTGGTACAGTGCCACAAATGTCTCCCATTGAGGCACGGCTTCCTTTTCTTTAGGGATAGGCTGTGGCTTCTTCTCCAACTTGGGCAACTTGGGCAACCTGCCCTTATCCTTCAAAGCCCAGAAGTCCTTCTGGAACATCAGTGCTAGGGTTTGCTTTTCCACGGAGGCGTGGGCACCTGGGGAAACATCTCTTGCGGCAGGATAGGAGCGCTGCATCTCCATCTCCTTGAGAGCGCTGGCTGTCTGCTCTGCCCGCGCGCTCCTGTAAGGTTCTCCTAGAAGATGCCAATTTATAGCCTTTGGGTCTGGAATCCTTTTGGTAGCTAATGGCAGCTTTGGTGTTGGGACAGGGAAAGGTCTGGGCCAGCTTTCCTTTTCCTTTCCTTTGATAGGAGGGATCACTTTCAGGTATTTTGGACCCATGGGTTCCTTCCTGGGTTTTGGGACACCTGTGCTTCGCGATTCTAGGGCCTGCCTGTGGCGGTACACTATGGCTTCAAGGATGGGCAGATGCATCCACTCTAGTTTGCCCTTTGAGGTGAGGTCTTTGAGCAGCTGGCACAATCTGTGGAAACTATGCCTGGAAAGCTGTTCTCCCGCCTCCATGCGTTCTAGGACACGGTGAATCCACTCACCGTCTGAGAGGCTCGCCTCTGTGTCTATTTCCTCAGCCAGGATGTGGGGCACAGGTAACTGTACCTCAGTCTCTGTCAGCAGAGATGGGTGATACTGCAAGAGCCACCGCCACTTGGGCCCCAGTGGTTTGCCATGGAGTTTCTGAGCTTCCACGGTCTTCCTCAAAATGTGGGATAAATATGGGGACATTAAGTGCAGCTCTTCGGACTCCAAAATTCTATCCATAACTTGCAGAGGCGTGAGCTGATATTTCCTCAAGAGTTCTTCTTGTCTGTCGATAAACCTTGCTTCTGGGAATATCCTGAATGCCTCGAGATAAGTGGCCTTGTCTCCCCAGGATACTTGTTTCCTAGGCACTGGCTCTGGCCCCGGCCCCACCTCCCCCGTCCCCAGAGCTACTGAGATGAATTTCCTGGACGGTCTCCTCAGAAGGTCCAGTTTGATAGCACTGCGTCTGACCTTGGGGGTTCTTTTCCCGATAGCAAGGATTGTGTCTCTTTCTTGTAGGTCCTTTCTTCTCTTCTCTCGTAACTTCAACACTTTCTCTTTTTCGAAGATCTCTTTTTCCTTGTCTACCTCCTTCTCCTTGTCTACCTCTTCTTCCGACGAGCTGCTCTGTTCTTCTTCTGTTTCATCACTCACACTTTCTGTCTCCTCCTCACTCATGCTTTCTTCCTTCTCCTCAAACGCTTCCTCCTCCGGAACCTCCTCCTCCTTCTTTTTCTCCTCCTTCCCTTCCTCCTCCTCCTTCTTTTTCTTCTCCTTCCCTTCCTCCTCCTCCTCTTCCTCCTCCTCCTCCTCCACTTCCTCCTCCTCAGACAAACTCTCTCGCTCCACTTCATCTAACAGGCTTTCCATTTCTTCATCAAAGCCCTCTTCTTCACTTCCCACGTCCTCCTGGACCACATCAACTGTCTTTAGCTCCTTGCTCTTTTCTGACCTCTGTTTAAGGAATGGCTCCACCTCCTCTTCGTCTGGTGTTTCTTCTTCCTCTTCTTCCTCTACGACTTCTCTCTGTTGCCTGGCCAGTCTCCTTTCTTGCTCAATCATTTGTTTCTCTTTCTTTGTCATTCTCTTTATTTCCTTGGCCAGTTTTCTCTGCTGCTTAGCCAATTTCTTCTCATCTTCAGTCACTTCTGATTGATCCTCAGAGAGACCCCACTCCTTGGCCTCAAGTGCTTGCCGTTTTTTGCTCAGTCTCCCTTCCTTAGCCAAGAGGGATCTCTTTAATTTTGTCATCTCTATTTCTTCCTGGGTTAGTTTCCTTTCTTGTTGGATAAGATTTTGAAGTATCTTCAAGACTCTGCTGCTCGCTTTTAGTGGTTCCTTGGAAACGCCCTTGCTGTGTTTAGCCAATCTCCTTCCTACCTTGGCTAGCTTCCTTTCTTCCTGGGCGTACACTCTCGCTCCTCTCCTTAGCTCCAATTTTCCTTTGGCAATGTCTCTTTTCTCTGTGGCCACTACCCTATCTTCATGTAACAGTATCTTCTCCTCTAGTGACAATTTCCTCTTAACTCGGTCTAATTCATCCTTAGTTGGTTTCTTCTGTCTTGAGGTTTCTTTAATCTCTCCCTTGGAGAGAGTTACCTTTCCCTCAGCCACCCTCACCTTCTCCTGAGCCAGTTTCTTCATTTCCATGTCCAACGCCTTTTCTTCCTTAGCAACATCCGACTTTCCTCGGAGCACTTCCAGTTCTTGAAATACTGCCCTGCTCTCTGCAGTTAATTTCATTTTGTCCTGGGCCAGTCGCTGCTGTTTCTCAGCAAGACTTTCCTGTTCTTGGGTCAGCTTTTTCTCTATTTCAGCCTGTTTCTCCTTTTCCTGGGCAAGTTTCTTCTTGTTCTCCACCAGCTTCTCCTCTAACTGTGTCAGTTTGTTCTTGTATCTGTCCAGTTTCTCCTTTACTTGCACTAATTTCTTTCTGTCCTGAGTGAGGTTTTCTTTGAGCTGGAGTAAGTTCTCTTTCCTCTGAGCTAATTCCACCTTCTCCTGAATCAGAGTCTTCCTCCTCTGGGATAGCAGCTTACTCTTTGTGAGTTCCTCCGTTTCCTGGGCCAGTTTTGCCTGGTTTTTCATCAGTTCTTCCCTTTTCTTGGCAAGTCTTTCCTTTTCCTCACGTGGTTTTTCTTTGTCCTGGGCCAGTTTCTTCTCTTCCTGGGTCAGCAGCTCTTCTTCTCGGACCAATTTTTCCCTTTCCTCAGCCAGTTTTTCTTCTCGCCAGGCCAGTGTCTTCTCTCTCTGAGCCCGTACCTCCTCTCCCTCTGGCCGTTCTTTCTCCTTCTGATTGAGTTCCTTTTTTTTCAAAGCCAGTCCCTCCTCTTCCCACGCCAGCTCTTCCAGTTCCTGGGCTAGTTCCTTTTCTTGCCATGCTATATCTTGCTCCTTCTGGGCCAGTTTTTCCATTTTCTGGACGAATACATTTTTTACCTCAGCCAGCTTCCCTCCTTTCTTTGCCATTTTCTCTTCTTCTTGAGCCAGTTTCTCCAATCTCTTGGCCAGTTTCTTCCTTTTCTGGGCCAATTTCTCTGCTTCCCGGCTTATCTTCTCCTCTTTTTGGGCCAGGTTTTCCTCTTTCTGAATGAGCTTCTTCTGTGCCTGGACCATACCCCTGTCTCTCTGCGCCAGCTTCCTCTCCTCCTGCGCCAGCTTCCTCTCCTCCTGGGCCAGCTTCCTCTCCTCCTGGGCCAGCTTCTCTTCTTCTTGTGCCAGCCTCCTCTCCTCTTGGGCTCGCTTTCTTTTTGCTTGCGCTCGTTTCGTCTCGACCCAGGCTTGTTTATGTTCTTTCTGGATCTGTCTCTGCTCTTCCGTCACCAGCTCTTCCGCTTCCTCCCACTCCTGAGACAGCTCCTCTTCCTCCCAGGTCATTTCCTCCTCATCCTCAAGCACCTGATCCCTGGACCTGGCTGACAACGTTGCTTCCCAGATCGCTGCCCACTCGTCCCATTTCTGCTTCCTCCCATCTTCATACGGCTTCTCCTCCTCTGGGAGTAGCTTCTTCTTGTCCTCTTGTGGTTTCTCCTCTTCCCCAAGATGCCTCCTGTCCCAGGCTTCCTTCCATTCAGCCCAGGACATCCCTGACTCACGGGAGGCCCGCTGCCAGTCATCCCAGGACTTCTTCCACTCTTGCCACGACAGCCTCCTCTCATCCCGAACTGGGCTTCCTTCTTGCTCAACCACCTCCCACTGCCGTTTGGCCATTTCTCTCATTTTCTTACTCACGTCCGGCTCTCTTTTGGTCACTGTCACCTCCTTTTTCTCCACTTGTGTTTCCTGCCGGGCTGCTTCTCTCTCTGGCTTAGTGGGCTTCTTCAAGGCTTTCTTCTCCTTCTTCGATATTCGTTTGCCCTTGGTTAGCTCGCCTGGCTCTAAAAAAATAACTCTCTTTTTCTTGGCTTTTTTGAAAATCAAGGGGGTTTCGTGCAAGTCCTGCGTGCCCGTTGCTTCCTTTTGCTCGTGCATCTGCTCCCTTAGTATCTCTTCCATGTCTGCGATCACCGCATCCTCTCTAATCGCTCCTTCGTGAAAAAAAATTGGTTTCTCGTCTGGCCAGGTTACATCCCAGTCGAGGTCCTCAAACAGGACATCGCTTTCTTGCTTCAACAGGGGGCAGATCTCCCGAAAGAGGTCCCAGCTGGCTTGCTGATCTGCCAGCACCTCCTCAGCCATGGTCACCAGCTCGGTGTTTAGAGCGTCTAACATTTGCGGTTGGGAACCGGCTATCCTCAGGGTCAGGAGCCGACACAGATCGTCCCGCCAGGACACAGAGGCAGCTCTGTGGCCAGGCGCTCCAGCCGCACCTCGCCCTTTGCCTTTCATCCTCCTCACAACTGGGGCTTCCCTTTCGGGAGACAGAGGTTCCTCAGTTATAACTTGACCTATTTTTGTCTTCTTGTGCCTCTTGACTGGTTTTTGAGCTCTCTTCTTGCCTGTTTTGTCACGGATTTTCCTCAGCATCTTCAGGCTGAGCACGACTTGATCCCTTGAGGTGTCTTTCTCTGGAGGTGGTTGTTCAGCGTCTTTGGACATCCTTAGTACACTGAGGATGGAGGACCGTGTGGAGTAGATGGCCACGTCCTCCCCCTCAGGCAGCACAGCTTCAGTCGCAGCCTCTTCACCCTCTGAGGGAGCTGGCTCCCTGTCAGCCTCTTTTGTCTTCTTGAGGCTTCGCAACCATTTGCGGGCTGTGGGGAAAATCAGCAGATGTGGATAAGGAATGCACGGGAGGCTTAAATGAAACCCTTCCCAACATCTGGTGTGAACCAAGAGGAACTGCCATAAAAGAAGGAGCAACAGAGGGGGCTGAGGCCTTAAAAAATAAAAAAGGCATTCTCCTTGCTTTATTCCCAGTGCCCCACACCCCCAAATCCTAGGGAGATAGGCCTTGGGCTCTCTCTGAGTTTCGGTGGGTTTTTCCTTGGTAAGGTTCTTTTCCGTGAAAAGATCTTTCCACTTATCTCGATTCCTAGCTGATATCCCTTGACCCACTCTAGCCCTAACTGCCCCGCCTCTCAGGGCCCCGAGGCATGAGCCAGATCACCCCGTACATACTGTGCCTTTTGCTTCCTGGTCGACTTCGTCTTGGACCTTTGCCGGGCTTGATGCCAACCTCAGACTCTTCAGGAGCTGTATCAGCTTGCTTGCGATCAGACAGTTCAGAAGCCCTGGGGACTTCTAAAGAGAAAGAAGGCCTTTCAGCTCCTTGTGACAAGGTCAGGTCTCCACTCAGTCGCTGCTCCACTTGAGTATGAAGGATTTGGAGATCTGTAGCCCGCATCCCCAGCAGATGGTCCAAGGGTTCCTCCCCAACCATTTCCTGCCTATGGAAGTCAAAGGAGAGGAAGGACCACGCTGAATCAGGGACCAGAGGCAGAGTGAGAAGGAAACAGCTGCTGTGGAGAGGCAGGGGTCTTGGCAAAGTGGCCAACAGAGACAGACAGTGTATGTAGAGGGAAAGGATGGTCAAGAAGAAATAAAAAGCCTGGGGAGCCAAGATGGCAATGAATGGAGTGAGCTGCATGGGGGCTGCAGGGGGAGGATAAAAGGATGGAAAGGGGAACTTGAAGAGGTAGGAGGATAGGGATAGGAGACAGGGATAGGAGAAGAAATGGAGAAAGGGGTGAGCAGTCAGGGGATGGTCAAGACAGTCTAGGAAAGGAAAAGGACTGTGAAGAAGGAAAAAGCCCAGGAAGAGCTGGTGAGCAGGGATGAAGGGATGGCAAAGCAAGGGAAGGGCAAAATGGGGAAGGGCGAGAAGCAAACTGAAGCTAGTAAAGAACTGAGGAAGGCACAAAGGACTTACTGCATCTCCCGGAAAGTCTCTCGGTTATGGATCAAGTCTAAGAGCGAGGTCTTAGAGTGGATTCCGGTCTCACGCATGAGGGACAGGGCCTTATTCCTCACTCTTTGGTCCTTGTCCATTAGTCCTTGGGCCAGAGGCATGGCAAAGAGACGAGTAATCATTCCTAGACGCTTCAGTCCTTCCCAGGCTAGCTCTCGGATCAGTGGGTTGGAATTGGCTGTGTCATCCAGCAGACAATGGGCTGCTTCGGAACGCAGGGATGGAGGCACCTGGTAAGAGGCAAAGATTTGCCCGAGCACGCCGATACAACATTGGTACCTCAGTGGAGGAGCGTGGGTCATAACGTTGAGGAGCGTCTCAACCAGGCTGTTCACAGCTACTTCACTCATCTTTCTTCCCAGCCAACTGCGGTTTGCTGAGTCTGTAAGGACATTGTAGGTCATGTCCTTAGACATTCTCATTTCTAGGAAGTCTTCATCCTCTTTTTCTTCTGGATGTTGTCCTGCATCACTTATAGCTCTTACCCTACTGTGCCAGAAGAAGAATTGATGAGTCTTGTCCCATTCGAGTTCGCGCACAGGTGAGTGCAGGTTGCACTGTAGGTATATCGGGCTGCCTTCTGGCCAAAGTCGGGCACGAATCACTGAGTTGGGGATGTAGCAATCAGGAGCGAAGGGCCATTTACGCCCATGACCAAAGTAATGTCGCAATATCTGATAGGGGTTGAGTCCATCCCAGGTAGTCAGCTGTAACTGGGGAGGAACCACATAATGTGGAGGAGGAGGTTTGCTCGCTTGCGTCCCCTCGATTTCCTCCTTCTGTAAGAATTCGTGTCTGGAGGTAGACAGTAACATGGTGTTCCCTTCCTCATCTTCTTCTATGACGTGTGGCACAGTGTGGTCAAAGGCAATGGCCCGCTTATTGACAAGGCTCTCCAGCCCCACTAGTTCCTGTTGCCCTTGTCCAAGGTAGCTATACTTGGGCACAAACAGGGTCTCAAAGGAGAAGAAGAAGCTTGGTAGGAACGGCTTGGGGACTTCGAGCACTTCATCTGTCATGCTGATAATGGAAAGGCGAACCAGCATGGCTGGGGGGAGCAGCTTTAAACAGGACACCAGATAAAGACTCTGGTTGAAGGTCACAAGCAGGTCTCCCCGGTCATTGGCGAAGCAGAGCGGGCCAAAGTGCAGTGACGAGTCCAGCATGGCTACAAGTCTGCCATGGAAGTTCCAGATCCGGACAGAGCCATCAACACCACCTGTGACGAAAAGATTCAAGGACAGGCAGACGTCAAAGGATGTGATGGCACACTGGTGCAGAGGCAATGTTTCTATGAACACTGAGCCCTCCTGTGACCCAGAGGACAGAAAGTCATGGAAATTCCAGAGACGCAGGCAGTTAGTCTCCGTGATGGCACCCACAGACTTGGGCAAGAGGACCAGGTGTTTCAGGTGACAGCTGCTGAGAATGCTGGCAAGGGGCCACAGACGTACTCTGACCCCCTCAAGAACAGCTTCTGATAGGTGTACGTAGTCATCCATTCCATAGGAACAGAGCAAAGAGTTTTCTCGGCCACCAAAAATCCCTCCAGGCAGCGTGGAAAGTGCCAGGACAGCCCCAAAGTGCACGAATTTCTCTATTCGGGCACAGCTGTGCTGGGAAAGCACCCTTATCATACCACTTTGGTGCCCAGAGAACATCAGTCCTTCGAGACCCCGACCCAGGTGGAAGTGCCCGTAAGCCAGGCATTGCACCAAGTCCTGAGAATTTGGTGAGGTGCTTAAGAGATACTTGGCTGGGCAAGGGCAGCGGGTTGTGTCAAACACCAGCACCTCTGGGCCACCTGTTGCTACAAAGAGCTCCTCCTTATTTGGGTCATAAGCCCAATCCATAGCCCGGTCCAGGATTGAGAGGGGCCAGGTGAGAACCAAAAGATCCCCTGTTAACGGGGACACAAAACGCAACAAGCCATCCTCAGTAGTGCACAGGATCCGGAACCAGTTAGGACCACAGCGGACCCGACGCAGCTGCTGGGGAGCGGAGCCGCAGACGTTGAAGAGGCTGTAGAAGCAGGGCAGAGAGCGCAAGGAGAAAGTGTGGGTGGTCTGGCAGAAGAAGGTAGTGCTGTCGATGAACTGGAGTCGATACAGTTCCTCGCCGAGTTCTAGCCGCCGCAGCAGGCTCCCCGAAGTCAAGTTCCACTCCGTGATCAAGCCTTCCTTGCCAGCTGTTAGCAGGGTGTGGGCTTCTGGCCGGCTGCGGATGCATATCACTGCTAAGTAATGGGCCTTGAAACTGTGGAGAGACTGGCCCCGACCGAGGCTCCAGACTTGGATTTCCCCAGTCTTGTTTCCGGCATAGAGAAAGCCCTGATCGAAACAAGTGAAGCAGCAGGTGATCGAGGAGCCGCTGGTGGTAGACGTGAACCTCTTCACCTCTGCCAGCCGGCCACGGCCCTGGCGCTCAAGCATCCTCACCACAGTCTCACAGAGGGCCAGGAGGGAGCCGTTGGGGCCATTCAACGTGATATCCTGGACAAGCTCTTCGCTAGGCATGGACACAGTGTGGGCTATCTGGAGGCCCTTGCCGCTCCGCTCGATGAACCAGGTGACCACTGCTCCCAGGATGCCTGACAGAAGCATCTTCATTTCCGGGTCGTAGCAGAGGCAGCTGATGTTAAAGCGGCAGGGCACTAGACTCAGAGGTTTGAAGGACCGAAAGTGGTCCCCGAAGAGCCGCAGGAGCAGGTCACCGCAGTAGACCACGAGGATATGAAAGGAGCCTGTGTGGACCATGGACTGGATGGGCGGCAATCGCTCGGTCATGGAGAACGTTCTCTTCTCGACCATGTCCTCGGTTTTGCTCTTCATCCATACTACAGCCTAGAAGAGAATAAAGATGGAAACTGCCTAGAAAAAATAGCAGAAGAGGAAAGGGCAGAATATTATCAGCTATTTTTCCCTGTTCTTGTGCTAAGGAGGAATTGGAACACTCTGGATTTTACCTCTCGGTTATGGCGGTTGGAAATACTGTAGAAGCAGCACAGGCCTAGGACTCGTTCCCGAACCTTAGTGTCCTTTAGGGGAACCATGAAATCTTTTCAGTATGGAGGCCGTAACTGGAGAAGGGACAGGGGCGGGAGTCCTGGATCCAGGTCACTTTCATTCAAGGGATATATCTGCCTTTGCCAATCTGGGCGGAGAGTTCCTATGGGCATGGCCCCTACAGAATGGGCTAAGAAGGAGAAGGAAGGCCAGCCGGGTTTACCTGTAATTCCCTTGTGCCTGCTGTCACCCAAGAGAGGGAGGCAAAGAAGTTGGCATCACTGACGTAATGGCATATGAGCGGCATATTTTGAGGATGGCGAGACTCTTTGAACAGTATCTGGGACCGGTCACTCAGCACAACTACCTCATTCTTTGGGTCATCTAAAGTTTCCTGGGGAGAGGCATGGCATAAACTAAGAGGCCAGGACCCCACGTGCACCAAATACATTCTCACACCAGTCACAATTGAAGCAGTTCCCAAAGTCATGCCTCGACCCCAAGGACCACTCCTGTTACGCCTTCACATGCACAGCTTATCACCTGTGGGACACGTGCACGTCGCAAGCATGTAGCAAAACCCCCAACACAAGAGAGAACCAAACCCCTACAGGGCCTGCAGTGGCACATTTTATAGTGTGAGCACAGGGAAAAGCGATGTTCTTCTCCACATGAAGTTGGCCATCCGTGTCCTCTGACATTCTCCCTTCTGTCTAAAAGGTACATATGTCATAAAAGACACATTTAACAGATTACCCAGGCATGTAAGTGCTCCGCCATGTACCCACATGTAACAGGGTGTCCTGAAAGTCTTACTTAGTGCAGCTTTAAGTTATTAAAACTGACTTTCAGGACACCCTACCTGGCCTTTAAATTTGCCAGAGGAAGATAATATATACACAACATACATACAATATATATTATCCCACAGTACTCAAGCATGGTCTATGAAACGTGCACCCGGGATCCTTTTACCCGGAGCCACCCACAGCAAAACTGAGGTTGGCAAATGTTCTCTCTGGTGCCTTCTCCCTTCTCCTTCAGAAAAATCTCTGTTCCCAGAGGGTTGGTTCCTCTGACAATGCTCCAAAGTGTTCACCTTCCGCTATCAAAATGTCCTTGCAATAGGTCCCTGGACTCATTTGGAAAGTGATGGCCCACTTCCTAGTAAGACAACTGTCTTTATGGTCTACCCTGCCTGCTTCCATGGAAAACCTGTGCTCCTCTGAAGGGCTCATAACTATTAAAATAGATAAAGGCCAATACCATGTTGATGTCCCACATATACGTTACCTTGCTTTTCTCTATGGTGTCACTTAAGAGGTATTTAAAATCCTTCAGCGGGGGAATGAGTCGGGGCGAAGACATCACCTCGATTATCTCCTGGTCCTCAGGACCGTTGCTTAAAAACCTGTGGGAGTCCGAAAGAGGCCCTCTTAGCCACTCCTGCTATTTGAGGAGCTAGGACTGAGAAGGCAAGATTCATGAATTCATGTTTATTGGACTCTTTTTGGATGGCGGGAACCATGCGTAAGACACACCTTCTCATTTAACCCTTGCTACAGCCCAGTGAGACAGGTAACACCTCATTTTACAGACAGAACACTGAGGCTGGGAGGTGGGGAGTGAAAGAGCCAGCGGTTGCATCTTCATGTGGGCTGTCACAGCCCAGTCGGATACTCCGAGTGAGGGAAGCAGAGAAACCTAGAGAGGGGCTAGAAAGGTGTACTGCCACAGGCAAATCATAGCTCTTTGCTGCTGGTGGTGTGTCCAGAGAGCATTTTGCGAGGACTTGGGAGTTCCCCAAGTATGGTCCCCGGACCTCCTGCACCAGGTCCTGGGGGAGGGGGTACGTCTTCCAATGCAGATCCCGAGGTCCCGCCCTAGACCCACTGAAGCAGAATTCCGGAGGTGGGACCCGGGGACCTTCACGTGTAACACGCTCCCCAGGTGATTCCATGGACAGTCAAGTCTGCCTCCTGAAATAGGAAATCGAGATAAGGGGCACCCAGGAGTAGGAGTCAGCCCCCCCAGCGCGGCTGGAGAGAGAAGCCCGCCATTGGGCGTGCAGGCTTTCCCAGGCTCGGGGAACCGGGCGGCTCTCTGACGCGGGATCCGTCCGCTGTCATCATCCTCTCCCCCAGGCCCTTCTCTCTGGCCTTCATGAGGACAAACCTCTACTTTTCCTGTTTGGATTGTGAATAAATCCCACTTTTAAGAAGCTCCCTCTGTCAGGGAGCCTGTCATTACTGGTCTGACGATGTGCTTGTTTTCCTCATTTGTAAAATGAAAATGCCAGTCTTGCCTACTTCACAGGATTGTTGCAAAGATCAAATAATTCCTGTGAATACCTTCTAAAGTATACTCTGAAGCAACGAACAATTTGGATTGCTGTTTTTAGGCTGGCTGGGTTCTCAGACAAGTATTTATTTCCTTCCAACCCATACTTTGTACTCTTCAGCAGCTCTGCGCATATGACAGCTGTATTTCTATCTGGCCAGCAGAGGGCAGTGGAGGCCATCCTTGTGCCTGCCAGATGAAGGAAAACTGACGCGCTCTCAGTTTAGAGAAGTGGTCCCGAAGTGTGGTCCCTGGACCAGCAGTGTCAGCATCACCTGGGAACTTGTTAGAAATGCCAGTTATCGGGCCCTACCCCAGACCTACTGAATGGGAAACTCTGAGCTTAGGGACCGCAAATCCGGGTTTTAATAAGCTCTCCAGCTGATCTTACGCGCGCTAAAGTCTGAGAACCACTGGTTTGGAGAGCTGTGGGAGTTCCAGGTGACTTTGGCCTGGGCCTCGTGAGGCAAGATCTCACCATCTCCCTTATGCATATGAAGAACGTGAATTCAGAGAGGGAAAGGGGTGTGTTCAAGGCCACGCAGGGCAGATTCAAGACTCGGACCCAATCCACCGTTCAGGATTCTTCCACCACGTCAGAGGAGGAAGAGGTTCTGTCAGCTGATGCTAAGGAAGCTCTTTGACCCACGAACTAATGGGAACTGAGGACCGGCTGTCAGACATCAGCAGCCCCTCGCTCTTCCCACTCCCCACAAGGCTGCGGGCTGCCCTCCCTCCATATCTTTGTCCATTCTCTTCCCCTGTAACCCTGCACTTACTATTCTTTTGGACCCCCTTTCAGGAGCCAGTGTGATCGGCTTCAGATCCTGCACATCAGTGGATGGGCCTGCGGGCCAGCCCCACAGCTCAGATTTACCCCACTGGCACTTCCTGAGGCCCCAGAGCTGCTGAGCGAGTAGTCGTTAGTAACAAATTTGCAGTCACTGCCATCAGTTTCCTTTGTCCCTAATGTGTCCTCGGGGTCGAACCTCTCTTAACCAGGCTACAAAAACGAAGCAGTTGGGTCCCTTTGGGGGCACAGTCCTTGGGGGTTAGTGAGAAATAAGACCTTCAACCCCCAAACCTCTGCTTATTTTTTTGCCACTCTCCCATCCCATACACCAGGTTCCCCAGGTTACCGTCAGAGGAAACCTCTCTCCTAAAACCCCCACACTTGATTCCTAACCCCATTACCTGCCTTAAAAGCAAGCCCAGAGTGAGCTCCAGATGCCTTAATCCCAATGGTCTTGACTTTTTACTATCTTGATAACCCAAAGGTGATCTAATGGGAGAATTCAAGCCGTGCAGCCAATTTAAGGGAGTCCGTATTTGGGGCCGAGATATGGTATGTCCTGCTGACTATGGAGACGAACCAGGTCTGTATAGGCATTGACACTGGCACTACATCCTTTTTCTTAGCCGCAGTCACTCCAACGTACTGTGTCAGCGGTGGCGGGAGGGAAGAACGCCATCCCAGGAGCCCTGCCGTTGTGAAACAGAATTGGCGGTAGGGGACGCTGCACCCCATGACTCCACTGGGCTCCTGGGCTCCTTTGGGGTCCCTCCTTGGCTCCGTATGCTCTGTCGTAGGATTGTGAGGGCACTCAGTTCCGCCCCATAGAACTTACAGTTCGGCAGGGAAGGCATACAGCAAAGAATAGGCATAAAACTGATTACAGTGGGAAATTCTGGGTGAGGGGGTACATTATTCTTTGAATTTTTCTGCAATTTTTTTTCTCAAACTTAAATTACGCGAATGCTTCACCTTGAAGAAGGAAACGAACAAAATGCCCTGAGTACATGTAACAAGGAGACGCGGCCACCCAAAAGGAGGGTGATGTGTGCTCCACACTTTGAGGTAGGGCCCTGCGTGGATCCTGCGGCTTTATAGGTGGCCCTCACGTTGGGGGACAAGGGTACAGAAGGCTCAGCTGGCATCAGAAGGACCTAATTAGAAGGGCTATAACGCCAGAGGACAATCTTGGCTTACTCTGTTTTTTGAATGACGTTACTGATAAGGAGCCCGAGTCTGTCCCCAGGGCCTGGGAATGCTACTCGGGCCTTACAGGTGACTTCTCAGCTAGGGCTGGGGCTGTAGACTTCACTTTTTTTATGGAAAGAAACAATCTTCCAGGCTGACAAACGCACATGATCAGGGTGGGCTAGTTTTTACTGGGGGGGGGGGGGGGGAAGAGTGACCTGGGAGCAGCGACAGCATCTAGAACTGATTAAGTTGGAAAGCTGTAGCCAGGCACTTTATATCTATTGTTTCATTTAATTTTAACTATGATTCTGTGACTTAGCTATCAACCTCAGTTCAATTAAACAACTTTTAAAAACGGACATGGTAAGAATATTCCAAACACACTAAGGAGCGTTTAATGAAAAGAAAGTCACCTTTTCACCCCCGATCACCTGTCCTTCTGTTTCCCCTTCTCAAAGGTAACCCTACTTGTGTCTTTCTACAGGTGTTCTGTACCTACACAAGCATACAGTATATGTAAAAACATTCTTTTTCTTATACAAATGCTTATATGTTATGTACACAGCTCTGCACCTTTTTCTCACATAATATATCTTAGAGACTAACTCATTAAAACATATAGCTCTGTCTCATGTTTCAGCAGTTGCCGGCTGCATGATATCCCACTGTGTGGCTGAACTATCATTTATTTATCCAAATTCTATTAATGGCCATTGGGCAGTTTCTGTCCTTTTGCTACGGCAATCCACGCCACAAATGAATGTCTTTGTTAATGCCTCAGAGTTTTAATTTTATTTAACTTCAATGAACTGAAAACTGAAGCAATGTAAATCCTTTTTTCATTAAACATAACTTATTTTGGCTATATTGGGTTAAATAAATTTCACTTTTTTTAGTGTAAAGTTTAAAATTGCGTGGCTTGTGTTTAATTTCTATTATAGTACTGCTTTAGATTGTCACTGTGTGCTGGTGGTCTGAAACCCCGACTGGACTTAGCTCCTTAAAGGTAGGAACCCAACCTGTCTTTTGTGTCCGCGTAATCACGCGACCTGGCATGAAGTAGGTGCTTAATACATGTTTGTTGAATGAATGAGCAAATGAGTAACCTTCTGCCCTCTCCCAGGAATCACAAAATACAGTGTGCTTCCCAGTTTCGAGTCTTACTGCGCATCTGCTCGCAAGGAAGGATGAGGTGGGCAGGGTATTGACTGGGTTTTCTTGGCCAGAGGACCTTGCAATTCCAGCCAATTCCCTCAGTAACCCCTACGGAGTAGGAGTGGCAACATCCAATTTTTTTAAAAAGGGTCGGATCTCTGATTATGTCAGCAGCTGGACTAAATTTGGACAAAATCTCCCAGGCCGTAGGTACTCCCTAAACACCAGTTACTCTCAGAATGCGCGATCAACGAATGGATGGCACAAACAGGGCCTCCGGGGCAGCCCCCTGGGTGGGAGTCACCAGACTCCTGTCGCAGGCACAGCTCTGGAGCCGCCTGGGCCGGGCAGAAGCGACCAGACCCGCGTCCCTACACCCTCGGGCGTCCCGGCCCTCCGCGTGGGCGGGGAAGGAGGGCGTGGCCGCCTCTTCCAGGCGGGGGCCGCGCCTATTACCTGCGACGACAGGACTCCCGACAGGGGATGGGTACGGCGTGGGGGGCGGCACCCAGGAGCTCCTACGTGAAGGACCAGACCTCGAAGGAGCACCTGAGGAGCGACCTTGGGGATGCTGCGGGAGGACCGAGCCGGCAGAGCGGTTAGCCCCGCAACCCCGCGCGCCGCAGACTGAGTCTGGCGAGGGGCGTGAGCGCGCGTGCGTACTGGCGCGCGCCCGGCAGGAAAGAGCCCAGCGCGAGACCCCGCGCGCGCGCTCCTTCGAAAGGAAAAAAATTCCTCCGCGCGGGGGCCCGCGGCAATTCAGGCCGGCGCTGGCCCGCGAGCGCGCGTGCGCGAGCGCGCACACACGCCCGCCGCCGCCGCCGCTCCCTTCGTTGGGGGTCTAGCGCACTGCTCTTCGTCCCCGCCTCTCCCGAGGCTCGCGCCCTCGGGGTAAGTACCTCGCGCTCGCGGAGAGGGAGGGAGAGAGTCCGCCGAAGGAAAGGAGGAGGCGGACAGGGCTGGGGAAAAGGGAAAAACCGCCCTCGCCGTGCGAGGAGCGCGGCAGCCGCGTTGGAGTCTGCAGAAGACACGCCTCCATCCCTCACGCCCCTCGGGGCTGCGGAAGTGCTCTGGAGACTGGAGCGGCTCGGAGCCGACAGGTGGACTACCATCCCCAGAAGGCGGCGCGGGCCTGCGCCTACTGCTCCCGGCAGCCTCTGCGCGCCAGGCTTTTTTCAGTTTGCTGCCGCCTAGGGCGAAACTACAGTTCCCGGGAGGCCTCGCGCGAAGCGGCTTGGAAGTGGGCAGCCTGGAAGTCACTTGGGCCACCGGAGCTGGCGGCGTCTCCAGCGAGCCGCGCGGGGCCGGACGCAGCGCTCGTGGGGCCCGCGGGGCGGGCAGCCGGGACGCCCAGGTATGTGGCTCCGGGTGCAGGGGCGGCCTCGTGCAAGGGTGGCGCGGAATCGGTATCCGCTCGGACCCCGGGGGTCAGCGCGGCAGGCTACCGGGCGGATGGCCGGGTGTGGGCACCGGTTGTTGGGGGCGGCGGCGCCGGGACTTGCGCCCTCCGGACCTGGCCGGACCCGTGCCCGCGTGGCTCAACTTTCCAGACGTGCTACCCGGCGCTGTGCGGAAGAGCGTGGAGGGTTCGCGTCCTGGCTCTCCCACTCCGGAGCTGCGATCTGGGGAAACCGCGCCGAACCTCTGTTTCCCCATTCGGTGAAACGGGGGAAGAAAGTGTCTGTCTTTTGCTGGGGATTCTGTTGAGATCTGGCGAATAGAGATTTTGGCACATAGAAGGCGCTTATTGACGTGTTTGCGCTATTGTTGGCCCCCGAGAAATGGGGTGAAGGAATTGTCGACTGCATAGGGTTAGTTTCGAGTGTGCATGTAGAGAGCCGAGTCTATAGTTAGCACTCAAGGCAGGGTGGCCGCTGTTAACTGAAATTATTTTGTTGAGAGCTTTGGCTTGGGAGGCAGAGAAACCCAGGTTCAAATTTAGGTTCTGCCATTTACCAGCTGGGTGACCTTGGGCTACCGACTT
Organism: Equus quagga; assembly: GCF_021613505.1. Lineage (NCBI taxonomy): Eukaryota > Metazoa > Chordata > Mammalia > Perissodactyla > Equidae > Equus > Equus quagga. The sequence continues at coordinate 98,999,242 of NC_060279.1, read as the reverse complement.
CACCTCGCTGTGCCTTGGTTTCCCTTTCTATAAAATGGGGATTTTAGTAGCAGCCACCTCAGAGTTGTTTTGAAGATGCAACGAGAACGCCATGTGTAAGGTGCTTAGAGCAGCAGCTGGCACATAGTCAGCGTTCAATAAATGGTACCATTTATTCAGCGTTTTCCCAGTGTCCCTGAGACCCTCTGCGAGTGGGGCTCTGGCTGTAGTCTTGGTCTCCCCAGTGGGCAAGACTCAAAGTGGTCTAGCTGACTTCCTCTCCTGCAGCCTCAGGTCCCTCATTTCTGAAATTGGATCGCGGTATCAGCCTCCGGGGTCTGTGAGGCTTTGCGGGGATTGTGTTCCGAGTGCAGAGCCATCTCTCGCTGAGTAGCAGCTCTTATGTATTATAATTGTTCTTCAGTGTTCTCCATCTGGCCTAGAGACTGCCTGCCTGTGGGCTGTGACATGACAGCCCTGAGCTCCCCCACACGTTCGCTCTCAGCCTCAGTGTCCCATCTGTGAAATGGTAGTCACAGGACTTCGTGCCAGGGTTGTTTTGAGATAATTCATGTTTAGTGTGTAGCACAGGGCTGGGTGCCTAGTGAGCACTTAATAAACGTATCTTGTTTTTCTTGATAAGCCTTTGCTGCTTCTGTCTGTATTTACGGGGCAGAGCAGGTAAGGTGACTGCGTGTCTCCACGCTCCAGTTTTTATTCACCGAAGGCTACATTGTGGAACATACTGCACTGTGAGGCCCTAAAGGAGATGGTGCTGACCTGCTCTCAGCGGCCCCCTGCTCGGCTCTCGTATATTCCTCCCCCCAAGCCAGGGCTTTATGTACTGTCCCCGTGATGCCAGCACTTAGCTGTCTCAAAGTCATGTTAGCCCCTGAGCTCCAGCTCCGGATGTGGAGCATGTGCTTCCACGATGTGTCCGGGGCTGCTGTCCCTTGGGTACCATGAACTCAACGTATTCAACCTAAACTCGTTCTCTCAGGTCCAGTAGCCATCGTCTCGGCAGGTGGGCCGACGGTGACCCAGTTGCCCAGGCCAGAAGCTGGGGAGTTGCTCTTCTCGCCCATCCTTCCCAGGTCCCGTAGATTGGCAAGAGGGGTGGAGCTCCCGTTTCACTGGCCCGTCTTGGTCTCCCGTCTCTTGGGCACTGCAGGTCGCCCTTGGCCCCGGGAGGTGGCCTTTTCTGACAAGGTTGAGATGTTTCTTTTAAGTCACCACGGATTCATGTATGTAAAACATTGTATTAGTCAGGGGCAGAGAAGATAATATGGACTTGGCCAGACTGCAGTGGCGGCGGGTGGGACATCAAAGCCTGGCTTTCAGGGAACCCATTTCTGTGGTTTTAGCCTGGCAAAGCTTGGCTGAGTTGTTCATTTCATTCTGAAAAGTTATCCCGTGTCAGCGGGTTAGCATACCCTGTATGGGAAGGTGGCCCTCCCAGGCGCCTGGGGAGGCCGTGCACACACACGGGGGACGGCTGGAAGGGAATTTATTAGCTCTCCCCGTAGGTTGAGTCTTCTCAGACACCTGTCATTGTGATTTCATTTGCTGATGGGAGCCCATGGTCTCAATCAGATTTGTGATGGCGCCAAATTCACTTAAGTGTTTCTTTAATCTGAGGAAATAAAGCGGTGACTTTTAAAAAAATCATCATCATCATTGTTGGTGACAGCAGCACGCGGGTTTGAGCACGTGGGTCGAAGGGCTTGCTGTGAGCCTGTTTTCAGACGTTGCAGTTGTCGGGCGGTAAATCAGACGTGGAATCTAGAACGCGCAGTGGTCGATGCCTTTTTTTTCCTGTAAAGTTTATTTTGCCGATATATTTCAAACTTAGGTTTAAAAAAATGACACAGGTTATGGTAGCAGCTTAACCTTGTTAGACGTTTAACCGGCAAAATCTAAGTTAAATGTATTTATGTTTTAGTAAAAGAAGCAGTCATTTCCTTTAAAGAAAAGTGTGTGTTTTTAGCTGTTAGAACGAGAGGCCCTTGGACCCGTTGGTGGTTTGTGCTTGCAGTGTGACCGACACTGCTCCTGGTTCCTAGGACTGCTCATGGCCTTTGGCGTGTGTGAGATTGATGAGTTGAATTTGGTTATAAAAAAGTTATGTGAAGAAATACATGCTGGTTGTAATATGTCAAGCAATCCAGAGATGTTTAAGGGGAATAATAGGTGCCAGCTCCCGCTCCAGGATCCCGTTCCTCAAAGATAACCATTTATTCCGACAGTGTGTTCACTAAATATCCACTGTTGGGTTTTGGAGATGGAGTTGTGAACAAAATGGATTGCCTCTGCCCTTGGAGATTTGGGTGGACGTGCTTTCTTACCTTTTCCGTGCTTAGGTGGAGGTGCAGATGCACATAGCAATTGTTACTTCCTTCTCTTTCACCGATCCCCAAAAGAGGTGGGCGAGGGATCAAACCACACATATTTGTAACTTGATTTTTTCAGTTAATGATAGAGCGTATGCCTTCAAGTCGTTACCTCCAGATCTGACTCATTCTTTTTAACAGCTGGACCCGAGTTAGCCTGCTTTATCCCGCCATTCCCCTGATGCCGGACATTTGTCTCTGGGAGTTCTTTGCAAACACACCTCCAGTAAGCATCCTGGTCCGTAGGCAGTATAGCACAGTGGCTGAAAGCCTAAACTCTGGACCGTGAGCAAGACAGACCAGATCTTTGCTCTCCTAGGGTTTACATTCTAGCTGGGGAGCCGTGCCGTAAGCTAGGGCATTCACACGGTTTCCGTGGAGGCCGTCACAGGCTGAGGGCTAGGGGCTGGCTGGTGGGCGGGCTGGTGGTGGAAGGGGTGGTTACTTTAGCTTCCATGGTCAGGGAGGCCTCCTAGGCGTCTCTGAGGGGGCGTCATGTGGGCTGGGACCCTATGAGCAGGAGGCACCAGCTGTGCCAAGAGCCGGGCAGGGGAAGAACCTTCTAGGCAGAGGGAACAGCAGGTGCAAAGGCCCAGAGGTGGGAATGAGTTTGCTGGAGAAGGGTGGCTTCCCATTTTTCAAGTTCTCCCTACTTTAATTTTTGTAAAATGATAATAACAATAATAATAGCAAGTAAGGTGCTCTTCTAAGCATCTCACACGTGTCCTCAGTCCACAAAAGAGTCCAGTGGAAGAGAGGAGCTGATGGAGCTCACCTTACGTGTGAGGGAGCGGACTCCGGGCTCTCGGCCCACGTGCCCTCCTCCTTCCCTCCCAGCCCTCTGTGCCAGGCCGAGGCCGTTGTGGGAAGTGGAAGCAGCGTTTCCTCTCCGTGTCATTTAACATGCAGAGCTCTGTGAACTATATTTAGTGCCCCATTCATGAGGCAGCGGGAGTGACCTCGGCATGTTGCGGCCTCCTTCCAGGGACCGTAAGACGCGATGGGGTCGGTTTCTGTAGGGGTTTTGGGTTGGTTGTTTCAAAACTGAAGGCCCTTCGACAGAGCCTGCTGTCAATACAACAAGCCTGACTGCCGGCTGCCACCGCAGACACAGGGTAACAAGGAGCGAGGCATGTGTCAAGGAGACTGAGCAAGGCGAGTGTCTCATTGGGGTGAGCTTGGTGAGGGGACTTGGGCTGGTGGGCGACAGAGTGTTTCTAAGCCCCAGGCCCGCATTATGGACCGTTAGAATATCAAAATCCAGTCCGGCACCTAAAGTGGTGATGCCAGCCCTCCTGGGGCCCCAGGACCATGCTCCGGCCGCCGTGACTGTGTCCATTTTGATTTGGTGTAGCCTGTACCTTATGGCTGGTTAAATGTTTTGAATGAAGGGCAGGCCTGGTTAGGCACGAGGATAGTAGTGGGTGCTTTTAAGACCAGAATTGTGGAGAGCATCTTTCGTCTAGCTACCCATGGAACATTGGTTTCTACCTAGCATGTGTGCCAGGCACCATGCTGGACACTGACAGTGTGAAGTCGGGTAACACTGGTTCTCAAAGGTTGCAGCAATACTGTTCATTAGAAATATAATGCGAGGGGCTGGCCCGGTGGCCTAGTGGTTAAGTTCACGTTCTCTACTTCAGTGGCCTGGGATTTGCAAGTTCGGATCCCAGGCACGGACCTGCACACACCGTGCATCAAGCCACGCTGTGGTAGCGTCCCACATGCAAAATAGAGGAAGATTGGCACGGATGTTAGCTCAGCAACAGTCTTCCTCAGCAAAAAAGAAATAAAATGCGAGCCACCAGTTGGACTGTATACGTAATTTAAAATTTTATAGGGGCCACGTTGAGAAGAGTAAAAAGAAACAGGAAATAAATTTTAACATGTTTTATTTAGTCTAAGATATCACTTCAACGTGTAATCAATATAAAAATTGTTGAGCTATTTTACATTATTGTTTTCACATTGTCTTCAGAATACAGTGTGTATTATATGCCTTCACATCGCCATGTGCACTGGCTGCGCGCTTCAGATGCTCAGTAGCCACGTTCACGGGACAGTGTGGGCCCAGGTGAGGCTCCCATCAGTCAAGGGCGGTAGTTCACAGCAGCAGATCAGAGGTGCCAGCCTGTGTTTTCTTGGTGGAAGGGAGGGATGAAAAGCGTGTCTGTCGTAGGCAGCGGTAGCTGTCGGCCATCAGGGCTGCTTCATGGCCTGGCACTGTGCTTAGTGCCCGGCGTGTGTGATGTGTGTTCTGAAGTGGCCAGGACTGTGATTGTCCCCATCGACAGATGAGGAAGCTGAGGTCTGGCCATGAGAAGCCGCTCACTCGGTTTGGAAGTGATGGAGGCAGAATTTGAACTCAGCTCTGGAGCCCATCCCCTTGCATCTCTGCTGTGTCCGCTGTGGGTGTGTGTGAGAGCGATGGGGCCTGAGTTTTGAGCAGTAGAAACCACAGGAAGGGCTGACTGCACCAGATGGACTCCCAGAGTCTGTCAGCCTCGGTCCTCGGGCTTCTGTCGGTGCCAGGGTGCTGGTCTCGACCTGAGTGACTGCTGGGTGGCGCCTCACATTGAGCTCCCGGTGCGGTGGAACAGGTCTTACCTCCCAGGAAAGAAAGGGGCTCTGGGGACTGGGGAGGAGGGTGGACAGGGGGCTGAGGGAGGCACGGAAGGGGCCCGGCCTCTTGAAAGCTGGTTCCGAACAGCTGCTTTGGGCCCGAAGCCTCTTTTCTCTTTTGTCTCCTGCCTGTCCTGGCAGCTGCGGCATCTTCCTGTGAGCCCGGCCCCAGCAGGGCTCACCCGGCTGTGGCTCTTGCCCTTGCTCTGGTCCGGAGCGGCCTTGCTGGGTGGGGGCGGAGAGAGGGGGCGGCACAGTGGTTTCCTCTCTCATCGTTGTGAGTCACTCTTCTAGGCTTTTAGTCACTCTCTTGGTTCAGGGTTCCCCATCTCAGGGGCAGGGGGAATCTGGGCCTCCCACCCAAACAGGCCGGTGCTGGAGATGCCGAGTCTGTTCATGTCGCCAGGTGGTGGCCTGGTGCCAGTCCCCATCCCCAGGTGGTGATTCCTGGGGCTTTTAACCTCTTTGCTCTTGGCTCCCACTGCTGGACGGCGCCTGGCAGTAAAAGATGCTCCATACTTGTTCCTTGGCTGAACTGATGGTACGGGCAGCGTTCCCTGAGTTCTCATTACGGATGGACGGGCGGTGCTCTGAGTGCTTGCCTTGGAGTACCTCATTTAATCCTCACGACGACTCCGCGCGGTGGGGACTGTCCTTACTCCCATTTCCCGTATGAGGAAACTGAAGTCCTGAGAAGTGTGTGCGGCTGGTGAGTCTCAAAGCCAGATTCAGACCCGTGCCACTGCCTCCAGTGTCCAGGCTCTTAGACACTCCCCCGCGGTCTCCGTGGATGGACAGACAGACGAATGGGGTGGACAAGCAGGACCATCCTGACTAGTTCCTGCTGCTCCACCCTGTGGGTGGTGTCTGATCTCCTCTTCTGGGGGAGCCATGTGTCAGGACCGGGCCACTGTGGGCCTGGAGGCTCCCACACCACTCCGGGCACGGGGTTTTTATGATTCTGGAACCTGCACTTCCCTTTTCTTTAAAATAACGAAAACTAACTGCAGATTTGATATTATTAAGGAATTCTTGTCAATGTTGTAGGTGTGATAATGATGCTGTGGTTCTGCTTAAGAAAAAAGTCCTTGTCTTTAAGACGTGTGTTCTGAAATCCCTGGGAGCTGCTAAGATGTCTGGGATTTGTTTTGAAATAACGGACGGGTGGGGCGTGCAGGGGGACACGCGTGTGCAGGCGAATGAAGAGGTGGGGGGAGAGGACCAGGAGTTGACGGCTGCGGAAGCTGGCCAACGGCGGCTCTTAGCTCATCGCCTCTGTGTGTTTGGAATGTCTTATCATGAACAGTTAGGAACAAGTACAACAAATGTCCCGTAGCATGTGCGTGTTTCCAGCCCAAGAGTACGTGGCGGGGACTTCCCTGCCTCTGCCCAGTCCACTTATATAGTAAAAACACATTTTTTTTTTTTACGAGTCAATACTTGGCCCAGGTCTTTAGAAACCCCTTGGTAAACAGCGTCCAGCAGCATTGAGGACACTGCCGAGGTGCCAGCGGCCACACGCTTCCCCACACGCTTCCCCGGCTGCTCTGAGTCTGCTCACAGGGGTCCCTCTTCCCTGAGGTCTGTTTCCTGCCAGCACCCGACCGTGGGGCCCCTCCCACATTTTTTCCAAAGACGAGTTTGAACAGGAGGCCTCCCATCCTCTCCCATCCTCCCCTCAGGACAGACGTGTACAGCTCCTTCCTCTGATGGGTCTTTGTTTAGGCCCCACAGGAACCAGGCTCCAGCCTTGGGTTCGCCTCCAGCACTGCAGTGGGAGGCAGGGGACGCGCCCCCTTTCAGTTCTGACTTGGGTAGAAGACGGAGAGGGGCAAGATGCAGCTTGTGACAGTGCCTGGGACCTGCTGCTATTTGTCATCGAGTCAGCAGTTCCAACTCCTTCACCGCAGACGCGCACCCCCGCTTCACATCGAGTAGGGGCTCCTGTCGCGTTTGTTCCCTGGGGTCCCCGACTTCTCAGCGGAGCCGCGTGGTGCAGCAATCCTTGTGTGGAGGTGGCAGGAGCAGAGGGCACCTTCCTCTGGGGGTTTCTGCGCATCGCTGGCTTGCCAGGTAGGTGGGGATGGCTGAGGGAGCAGGATCGCTGCTGGTCCGATCCTGCTGGATGCTGGCACCGTGAGGTCCACCTGGTGGCCGGCTCTTGTCTCCAGTGCCTGTGTCTGTCACCACGTGCTCGGTGTGCGGGAGGAAGGCGGGAAGCCTGCAGCCCCTCCGGCCTCCTGAAACTCTGGCCCCAGCACCCTCTTCCTGCTGGCCTTCCTTTTCCTTTCAAAGGCCCCAGCGTGGGGAGGACATTCGGAGTGCTGTCACCAGTTTAGGGAGCCTGATTTTTCCGGGTTTCCCACGTAGACTGCATGTGTTGGATCTGAGGGCAGCAAACCCCTGATCCTGACAGTGCATCCGATTTTCAGACGTACTCATTCAGCAGGTATTCACCGAGCCGAGCACTCTCCTAGGTACTGGGGTGCTAGGTACTAGGGAGACAGCAGTGAGCCAGACGGACGAGGCCTCTGCCCTCCTGGGCTCTCATTCAGGTGGGGAATTGAGACAGGAAACAAGATAAATAAGGGGCTGGCCCAGTGGTGTAGGGGTTAAGTTTGCATGTTCTGCTTTGGTGGCCCAGGGTTCAGAAGTTTGGATCCTGGGTGCAGACCTACCCACCGCTCATCAACCCATGTTGTGGTGGTGTCCCACATACAAAATAGAGGAAGATTGGCACAAATGTTAGCTCAGCGACAATCTTCCTCAAGCAAAAAGAGAAAGATTGACAACAGATGTTAGCTCAGGGCCAGTTTTCCTCACCAAAGAAGAAGAAGAAGAAAAACCCCCCAAGATAAGTAAGTAAGATATGTACTGTATTAGGTGGTAGTAGTGCTGTGTGTAAGAAATTAATCAGGGAGAGGGGCTGGAAAGTATTAGGATGGAGGGTGTTGCAGTTTAGAGTAGAGGGCCAGGGATGGCCTCCCTGGGAGGGCTCTTGAGTACAGGCCTCAAGGAGGAGAGGCAGTGTGAGCAGTGGGAGTGTCTAGGCAAAGGGAGTGGCTAGTGCAAAGGTCCTGAGGCAGCAGGCCTGATAGTGAGATTGAGGAGCTGGCAGGAGGCCCAGGGCTGGAGCGGAGTGGAGGAGGGGAGACGTGGTGGGGACGGGGGCAGAGGGGTGGTGGGTTTGCAGATCTCTTAGCATCCAGTGCAGTTTGTTCTCTGACTGAGATCGGAGGAGACTGCAGGGTTGACTGACTGATTAATTTCATTAAATTTTGAATAGTGACCACACATGCATGGAACCAAAGGAACAAAAATAAGGCGCCCAGTTCTTTCCCCAGAGGTCACTGCCCTCCCAGTTCCTTACTGGTGACCCGTTCCTGGACACCACATTATTTGAATGCGCTTCCTGGCTTCTGTTAGGTTGAACCGTATGAACTTGCCTTTTTGTGGGTCAAGAATGGTTGAACATTTGGCAGTTTTATGATGGTCAGCCTGATAGCTTTCTTTCCGGAGCCAGAGGAGTTGGACCAATCCTTTCTTGCCCCCGGGCTTGGTGGTCAGAGGTCGAGACCTCCTACCCCTTCCCGCCTCCCACACTTCTCTGTGAGTCCCGACCCCGCAGTGTCAGCAACCTGGTGAGTCCAGAAGCCCTGTCCCCCACCAGAGCCCCGTCCCCAGTCTTGCCCTGGAGCCTGATGACAGGCTGCCTCTTCCTCCTGGGACCTTACCTGGGGTGGCATTAGTCATTCTTTGGCTTTCTGCATCTTGGTGCCACCAGTTTTGAAATCACAGATAGCTCCCGGAGGGAAGGGCCCCCCTGGGCTCTGGCTGGATGTTTGGCATGGCTCCCACGGTGGGGGTGCTCTGTCGGCCGGCAGGCCTCGTGGGCATTCTGGACCAGTAACTGGGCAGAGTGGTTGGCAGAGCGCCCGGGGGGGCGTCCATGGGCGTATCTGCTGGGACCGCGGCGGCTTTGGCCGTGGGAGGAGATCCGGACTGGGAGACAGGCTTTCAGCCCCTCCTGTGTGTCACACCCGGGTGCTGACCAGAGAGTCGCCCGTCTCTGGAAGCGCAGGGCACGGGGCTGGGTCCTGGGGGGTAAAGTCAGCATTGAGGGGCTCTGGACCCAGCCTTGGGGGAGCCGTCAGGAAGGCAGCGCTTGCTGTGCCTCTGGCCGCCAGCAGTAGTAACAGCGACCTCAGCAGCAGCCAGTGGCAGTCACTAGGCCGTGCACCGTGCGTGCGAGGCGCTCTGCCGGGCGTCCCGCGGAGTGAGTCAGCGGAGCCTCCCAACAGCCTCGTAAGGCGAGTACTCTTGTTATCCCTTTCTCACAGAAGATGCAACCACATTTAAATAGCTCGCCCCGGGTCACACAGCTAGAAGATGGCGGTGACAGGATTTGGATCCAAGGAGGCTGACTCCAGCAGCCTCACTCTGAGCTCTCGTCACTGTGCTTCTCAAACCTGAGCAGGATCAGAATCCCCTGGAGGGCTTGTTAAAACCCAGATGGCCTCGCCCCACCCAGAGTCTCTGATTCAGTAGTTCTGGCTCGAGAATTTGCATTTCTAACAAGTCCTTGGGTGATGGTGGTACTCTCGGGGCTGGGAGCACATTTTGAGAACCACTGATCTACTGTAATGGGAAACCTAGCTGAAACTGGCCTGAAATCAGATTTATGAACTCATGTATCAAGCCTATAGGTAGGCAGCACCAGGGTTGACTAGGCAGTTCCACAAGACCTGTAGGCAAACCCTCTCTGTTGTGCCACTCTGTCATCCTTGGTGTGTCTCCTGTGTCCTCAGGCTCCCCTCGTGGCCACAAGATGACTGCCATGGCTCCAGTCATCACACCCTGACAAGGCTCTATCCAGCTGCAGAAAGAGGGCGTCTCTCATTCATTATGTGTCTTAATCTTAAGAGTGAGGGAACCTTTCCTAGACGCCCTGTCTCCTAGATTCCCCTCACATCTCGTTGGCCAGGATTGTGACATATTACCATGCCTGGGCAAGGGCCAATCAGGATTTACTCTCAGGGCTGCGGCTGGGGCTGGAACCATCCTCACCTGAAGCACATGGCTGCTGGGAGGAGAGTGGCTACAGGAAAGAAATCACAGTACTATTTAGGAAAGGACTGGGGGGGGGGAGGGATATGGGGTAGGTGAGCAAGCGGTCTGCGGCAGAAGTTAGCGACATGAGGCGGAAGTACAGTACCCATGCACTTGTGTCACCAACTTTGTCTTGTGATTGCCTGAATCAGGACCTAGGTTTTGTGCTCTGATCACATCCACCTGTGGGAATGTGTACGCAGAGTCCCTGTACCTAGGAGCGCTCGGTCTTGTCCAGAAAACAAACATTTCGTCTGAAAATTCGGGGAGACCCAAGCTGGGTAAGGAGGCGGCAGAGAGGGGCAGCGTGCGGGTGTTCGAGAGCATTCGTTCTGCCCGGAAATACCTGGGTCTTGCTCCTCTTGCTGCTCCCGACCAAGTCCTATTGAAGGTGCGCCTCCCACAGACTCAGTTTCCCCGTCTGAGGACTGCCTGGTAGGCGGTGATGTGGGTGACGGGAGAGGATGCAGGTGAGGGCTTAGCCCCAGGCGCTGGCACAGGCTGAGTGCTCCGGAATGTGGCCTCTGCTATTAACGTGAACCGCGACTTATTCATTGAATAATTAAGTATCCTTTAATAACCCCGCCATCTCCTCCCGCCCATCTGTGAAAGTGATGTCAACTTGCAGGCTGACATTTCCTGCGGGCGCCTGTTGCCGCTGCTGGTGGACGCGCAGAAAGTGCTGGCCCTCAAGCCCGCAGAGGGCTGAGGAGGGGGGCCTGGGCTCGGGCCACAGCTGGTGCAGGCCTGGGCCCGCCTCGGGCCCCCGGGTGGCCTTGGGCAGGCCACCGAGCCTTGCTTTGTCTCCATTGCCCTATCTTTAGGGTGGGGCTGGCGATGGTCCTGTCCTCCTCAGATGGCTGACTCAGAAGAGAGACTGTGTATTTTTTGTGGGTGGAAAAAAAGGACAGTAAGAATCTTTCTTATTTTTTCTCTTTGGCTGCCCAGAATTTCAACTCCGTGACCATGATTTTACCCCCATTTTGAAGGTATAAGCTGAACCTGATTGAGCCCAAGGGTGGCATGTGACAACTGCAGCCAGGAGACAGTGAACATGCTTGGTGGGTTAAGGCTAAGATCTCGCCGACTCCTCACACTCAACCCATTTTACAGAGCAGGAAACTGAGGCCCGGCTGGGGGGACCTGTCTGTTCTCTTGAGAGGAGGTCCAGGGCAGTGGTTAGGAACTGGAGACCCAGAGTGGCCCAGCTTGGGTTCAGTCCGCCCCAGCACTTCCCTGCTGTGTGACCTCATCCCGTGACTTCTCTGTTCCTGAGCTTTCTCCTGTGTAAAATAGGCATGATCACAGTCCCTACTCAGAGGTAGCTGGGAGCACCGGGGAGATCATTCTCCTGAAGTGTGGAAGACAGGAGGACGGTGGTTTTATTAGGCAGGGCCAGCAGCCGCCTTCCAAAGCTGGCCGAGGAGCCCGCGGCCGGGCTTAATCATTAAGCTGTGTTGCTCTGAGAGCGGCCCGCTGTCTGTCGGGGAGAGGAGCCCACCTTGGGTTGGGCGGCTGTGAATGAAGCGGGCAGGCGCCAGCACAGCGCGGGGGATGCTGTGGGCGCAGGGCCAGCCCTGGCACAGTCAGCGAACAGGTGGCCTGCTCCTGGATGGGAGGGATGGGAGGTAACAGGGGAGCCCGTCTTTGTTACCTCTGAGCTTTCTCTGAAGCCCATTCAGGCCTCAGACCACGTGGCTGATGAGTAAGGAGGCCTTTCTTTTCCCTCCCCTAAAGCGACTGTTGGCAAAACAGCCCTCTTTGGGAACACGCCTGTTCCCGAAGAGCAGCCATCTCTTGGGGAACTCCGGTGGCTGGCGGCTCCTCGCGGCCGGTGAATAAGTGACTGTGAAGAGCTGGCACGGCAGGTCCCGTTTCCGCATTCCAGACACCCACGGCGGCGGCCAGGGGTGGCCCCACCCTGGGGCGGCCGCGAGCTGGTGCAGGTGGCCTTCGCCCGGAGGAGACCCGGCGGAGCTCCCTTGCAGGCACCTGCCCCTGCGATCGGGCTGTGCTGGGGACATCCTTCAGGTGAGTGATGTGTGTTACGTTTGCCTGTGACTCGTGGAGTAGAGGAAGTTAGTAACTGTTTCTCCTTTTCGGATTAGACTGGTGGCTTTTTTTCTTTTTCTTTTTTTTCCTCCTCTCCCATGAAATGTTTACCTGTCTGCTCCTAACTGTGAAGAAAGGGTGGGCGGAGTGTTGAGGGAGTGAGAAGGAAACGGAGGACGTTTCTCCCTGGAGAAGGGATCGTTGCCTTTGGTGGAGCTCCGGCGGGAAGCAAACTCCTGTGCTGGGGCTGTGGAGCGTCTCAACTTGGTACGGACGAGCTGTGTGTTCCTTTCCCTCTCTGGGCCTCAGTTTCCTCATCTGATGAAGTGGGAAATAGGAGCAGCTTTTTCCAATGAGTCCAACCCACCCACCTTTCCGATGAGTCATATTTGTGGCGTGCTCACGGCCTGGGCATGGAGCGGTGCTCGATGTCAGCTCCCCCTGTGCCCCCAGCCCCCCAGATTCCCTGTCTGGCCTTATCTCTGACTTCTCCCCTGCTGCTGGCTGTCCTCCAGCTCCACTGGCCGCCTGCTGTTCCTCCCTCAGGGCCTTTGCCCTGGCTGTTCCCTCTGCCTGGAGCACTTCCCCCTGTGTCCCCAAAGCCGTGTCTGCCTTCAGCCTATGCTCAATGTCACCTTCTCGGTGAGGCCTCCCTCCTTAAATGACACCTTCTCCGTCACCTCTAGCCCTTCCCTCTGCCTTATTTGTTTATAGCATTTATTATCACTTGACGTGTATTTATGATCTGCCCCTCCCCGAGCCGTGGGCTCCACCAGAGCTCAGGGACTTCTGTCTCTGTCCTCGTAGGATAGCCCCTGCATGTCAAAGGTGTGCGATAAATTATTTTGTGAATGAGTTTGTGGAAGCAGGTACACTGTTGTCCGAGGATGGGCGGTTGTCCCCGTTTGGGGATTGAGTAGAACGCTGGCGGACGCGCACAGCTGCAGCTGTGGGAAGTGGTGTGCACACGCCCTGCCCTTGGTCACCCAGCAGTCCTCAGCCTGCCTGCCGTAGCCAGCCGTCTGGCTTCCTGTCCCTCAGCCCGGGTCCTGGCACGGCTCATCCAGGTGGCCTGGAACAGACATGTGCAGGTTTGTTTAATGGGAAGGGCCTTGTTGGGGACCCCGGCCACACACACGTCCCCATGTGTCCGCAGAGCGACCCCCTCACCAGGCCATCTTGGGCTTGTAGTAGGAGGGCGAGGAGTGGCCGGGACATGAGTGTGCTGGCCAGGCGAGGGTATCAGCCTCCCCTCCTTGAGCATGCTGTAATTCTTGCTCTGGGGCTGAGCAGGTTTTAATTAAAAGGTGAGCTCGAAGAGTCTGGCTGTGTCCGAGCTCACACCTCGTCGTCTGTTTTCTGGCTCCCGGTGTCAGCAGTGGATTCTGTAGAAATATCCTGGGCAGGGCTGCCCCAGGCTCTGGGGCACAGGTCGGTGGCCATCTTGGCTGTCTCCCAGCAGTGCGAAGCGCAGGGACTGAGGTGGGTGCCGCTGCGGCACACGCCAGCACCCCCTGGGCCTGCTGCGATGTTAGGAACGGGCGAGCGTGAGAGGAGCCGCTCCTGCAGCACGCGCCCCGTGCTCTGAGCTCCAATGCCATGGGTTTGGGGTTGGGTCCGGAGCCTCCTGGGAGGCGGGTACACTCAGTCCTCACGTCGTAGCACTGCCCAAGCTCTGGGCACAGTGCTTAGCTTTTCTGGGCCTCAGTTTCCTTATCTGGAAAATGGGCGTAATGAAGAGTACCTGCGTTAAATGAGAAGTGAGACCAGGTGACCTTGTGAGCTCTGTGTGGTGCATGGAAAGCACTGCATAAATGGGCTGAAGGATTTCTATTAATTGGTTTCAAGCCCCTTTGTAATTTTTTTCAGTCCTTTTTTCGTGGGCTCCTCCTCTCTTCCTCTCTGCCCCATCCCCACGTCAGCATCCTCCCACTGTCCTTCATCCATGGTGTCAATCAAGTACTGTATGGATTTTTCCACGTTTTTCTCCATGGTTATATAATCCTATAGGACATAGCCTATAAGGGGGGAAATAGCCTAGAAGGGGTGATACGGCCCTTGTTTTCCTGCATTGTGCTTTGCTCACATGGCAGTACCAGGTGGAAGTGCCTGCAGGTTCTCATGGAGAGCTCACATGTGCTCTTTTTAATGGCTGTGTAACACACGGTGGGGGGGGTGGGGGGGTGCCATCATTTATGCGGCCAGGCCGCCACTGATGTGCGTTCCCTCTGTTTCCAGGTTTTTTCCTTCCGAATTATTTTTTTTGATAGCCTTCTTTAATTAGATCGCAGGCGTCCAGCCTGCTAGCCACCTTGTTAACTTGAGCTCCAAGCCTTCGAGAATGAGTATGAAGCAGCATTACTATGATGATGCCTCTTGCCCAGATAGGAGATACGTTTTCTGAGCATCTCACTGTGTCCAGCACAGTGTCGAACCATCTGCTTTAAATGCTTTTTCATTATTAAAGTGGCTAATAGATTGATCACTCATAATACAGATTAGTTGTGCTTAATAAGCACTTATTATGAAATGGAGGGAGGGTTCATGTCTTTTCATAGTAACAATCTTCGTTGGAAATCAGAACATGAAGAGATTTGGGGCGTTGTGATCGACCGGCATGTTTCTCTCGTGGCTTGTCCTTAGCTGAGGACTGTGTTTGGCCTCATGAGACTTGTACGGTGGTGAACGCAGGTACAGCTTTGTTCTCATTCGCTATTGCAACGTCACAAGCCATCCCCGAACTTAATGCCGCAGAACGACAACAGTTTATTACTTCTCATGACTCTGGTCGCCTGAGGCTCAGCTGGCTGGCTCCTGTGCCAGTCTTGCTTGGGGTCTCTTATGTGGCAGTTGTCAGAGGGGAGATGGGGCTGGAACACTCAAGATGGTTCTGCTCACATGGCACCCTGGAGGTGCCTGGGCCCCTCTGTCCCTCTCAGCTCAGAACCTCCTTCCATGTGGCCCCGCCAGCCAGTAGCCAGCCTCATAAGCCGGCAGCCCGGGGCTCCCCAGGCTTCCTGAGGGGTGGGTCCCCGACGGGCCCAGCCTCATTTCGTGGTTCAAGTGAGTCGTAAGGTCAGCCTGCACTCACTGTGGGAGCTATGACGGGAGGCTTGAGCTCCAGGAGGTGTGGCCCACTGGGGGACACCTTTGGAAACTCCCACAGTGTTCGTTTTCTCAAGAAAAGAGAAGTGCAGAGGTCGGCAGGCCAAGGTGGTGCTGAGCTTGTCTCTCTGGGGCCCCAGGCTCCTCTGTCTGCGTCGCTGCCCTTGGCCTCCATAGTCACAACGTGGCGGCTCCACCTCCAGCCCCACATCCTTCTGACGGGCTGAGGAGGCCAGGCTCTGAGGACAGGGGGCAGCTCCCCTGTCAGGAAACCATGGCCTTCCCGGAACCCCTAGGCGACTTCTGCTTCTGTCTCTTTGGCTGGAGCTTTGTGACACGACCACCCCTTCCCACAGGGAGCTCTCAGAAATGCAGTTTTGAGTTGGGCTTACCACTCCGTTGAACAAAGGGTCAGGAAGGAGGAAGAGGGGCGAGGGGACGTGCGGGCTGGCCAGCTCAAAGTGGTCTGTTCACACAGCAGAGGGGGTGCCGGTTCAACTGAGGCAGCGCATGTTCACTCCTCACCTGGTTAGGAAGTGCTTGGGATGGGCCGTGCCTGGGCTGCTCACAGAGGCTGCACGGATGAGCGAGGCCAGCACATCTGGGGGTTACACTGGCCGGGATCATTTGCAGGCCTTGACCAGGTGATTGCTCAGCTCGTACTTCCCAGATAGCTGTTCGAAGTGAGACTAGCGATAATAACAGTAGCCGATCTCATTAAGGGCTTAACTTGCGTGGAGGGACTGTCATGAGTACTTTTCATCAGCCCGCTCGTTTCCTCTTCACAATGGCCCCGTGAAGCCGGCGCTGGGATCATCTCCCCTTTGCAGATGCAGAAAGAGGCACAGAGAAGTGCAGTTACCTGCCAGAGGTCCCAGGCTGGGCGTCATGAAGTGGGTGCACGGTCCCGGTGGGCTGGCTGTGGAGTCCATGCGCTGGACCGTACTGCTCTGCTTTACTCATTTATTTATTCCAGGAAGCATTTTTTGTTGAAATGAATGTGTGAGTGACAGCAGAGCAAAACATGAAGAGAAACAAACCACTTACCACTCCATCCCCTCCACTCCCGCTCCCTGCCTCGTTGGTCCGGGCTGTCAGTAACTTGCTGAGTTCCCCCTCACCTCTTTCTAAGTGCATTTCATTTTCGAAAGTTGGCCTTAGGGCACACAGAATCGGATTAATCATAATCCTTGATGCGTGATACATCGGTATTTTGGTCCATGCAAAAATATCTATTATAATGAACAGCCATTAACCTACCGCCTGCCCAGCAACTAGAAGCTTAGCAAGAACTCGTATGAACCTGTGTGGTACTTTCCGGTTTCTCCCCTGCCTGCTCTCCCAGAGGGGACCACCATCTTGAATTTTTTTGTTTATTGTTCTTTGTCTTAAAAAGAATTAGTTTTGGGGGCCGGCCCCGTGGCCGAGTGGTTAAGTTTGCGTGCTCCGCTGCCGCGGCCCAGGGTTTCGCTGGTTCGGATCCTGGGCGCGGACATGGCACCGCTCATCAAGCCACATTGAGGCGGCGTCCCACATGCCACAACTAGAAGGACCCACAACTAAAATATATAACTGTGTACTGGGAGGATTTGGGGAGAAGATGAAGAGAACAGAAGATTAGCAACAGGTGTTAGCTCAGGTGGCAATCTTTAAAAAAGAAAAAAATAAGACTGACTTTTGAACTTTACACAAATGATACTCTACTGTGTATAGTCTTCCGGGACTTGCATTTTTCACTCGATATTATGATTCTAAGATTGATCCAGACTGGTATAGCTGCAGTTCATTCATTTTTTACTGCTCTGTACACCTGTTTCTATCGTGTGCCACATAGGCATACGGCCATGTACACATCTATCTTAGTGAACATGGATGAGAATTTCTTCTGGGTTTGTCACGAGGCATGAGATGCTGTGTGGTAGGATGTGAGCATCTCTAACTTTGCCAAATGTTGTCAAGCCGTTCTCTAAACATTCCCACCAAGGATGTAGAGTTCCTGTTATTTTGTATTCTTGTGTGGTTTTATAATGCTTTTTTATTTTTGCCGGTCTGATGGATATGAAATAAAATCTCATTGTGCTTTTAATTTCTATTTCCCTGAAGACTAGTAAGGCAGAATGTCTTTTCCTTTATGTTTCTTCTTCTGGATATGGTTCCTTCATCACTTCTGCTTCTTTTGCTTATTGATTTATGTGTGTTCTTTATGTACTTTGGTTACTAATCCTTGGGCAGCAGCCTCTTTAACCTAATGAGAGGTTTGTGATTCTGATGTCCTCATTTCCTTGGTTATCTCCTCTCCCCTGTCTGTTTTCTCCCCAACTCCATGATATCTCTTTGTGTACCCCAAGCTCACAGCGAATGGGTCTTGGGGACAGTCCTCAGTTATGGGCATTTGTATATGTTTGTATAGATATGTGACTCTCCCTGTTCCACCCCCTCTACCATAGCTTTTTGATCCCAGGCGTATCAGTTAAGATTGGGTTCAATTGCATAAATAGAAAACTGCATATAAAACAAAATGACAATGGTCTAAGCACGATGGAAGTTTATTTCTCTCTCACATAAAGGAGCCCAGTGATAAGCAGACCAGGGCTGCACTCTTATCAGGGACCCAGGCTCCTTCTGCCTTTTTGCTCCACAATCCTTAGCCTGTCACCTCATGGTTCAAGATGGCTGCTGAAGCTCCAGCGATTATGTCCTAGCAAACAGGAAAGAAAGGATGAAGATGGGATCCCTGTCTTCTTAAAAAGCCTTAATGAAAGTTGCACACAATAATTCTGCTTATAGACTTTCGCCTAGAACCTTGTCACTGTACCCTATATAGTTGCTAGGGAATCTGGGAAATGTAGTCTTTATTGCACATGGCCTTGTTCTTAGCTAAAAATCAGAATCCATTACCAAGTTAAAGAGGGAGACTAAATCTTGGATTCGGCAGCCAGCAACTTTCCTAGTTCTGAAGTGTTCCCTAAAAATGGCTCTTAAAGGAGCGGCCAGCCACCAGGATGGACCTCCCGATGATGCCCCTTTGATTCTTGGGTTTATTACATGCATATTTCTTGAGCACTTATTTTGCTCAGGCACCGTCCTGGGAGCTGGGAAGATGGTAATGAACAAAACAAAGGAAGTCCCGTCTGTCCCCCGTGGAGCTTACGTTAGAAAAGGGAGGATAGATAGTAGACAAGGAGTGTATAGTGAGTCAGAGATAATAGGTGTGAAAGACACTAAAGGCGGATGCTGGCCTGCGAGTGAGTGGCAGGCAGGTGGCAGGCTCCACGCGGAGTGGCAGGCTGTGCTCTTGCAGGCAGAGTGGTCAGGGCAGGCCTCTTTCGTGAGGCGACACTGAAGCAGAGCTGAGGCAGGGGAGCAAGGGGGCCATGTGGGAATCTGGGACGAGCACGTGGGGCAAAGTCTGGGCCCGTGGAAGGCACGAGGTGAGCCAGCCCGGCAAGCCTGAGGAACTTCAGAGCCGTCAGCAGCGCTCGAGGGGCGAGCGAGGGGAGGGAGGGGAGAGGAGATGGGGCAGGCGCGGGCCGTGAGTATCTCACAGCTGAATAGTTCAGTATTTGTCTGCGGAAGACAAGAGTTCTTCAAGGACCTAAGGACAATATTATTGTCACGATTAAAATAAATAATTAAATAAAATAAGTAAAATAACAATTGCTTGACGTCACGCGTGTCCCTTGAGTGTTAACATTTCAGATCTTCTCATAAAGATCTTTCTAGAATTGATTTGCTCCAATCAGGACCCAGTAAGGTCCACTGTTGGATTTGGTTCACGTGCCTGTTAAGTGGCATTTAATTTGTGGGTTCCCCCTCCCTCTTTTACAGTTTATTTGTTGAGCAAAGCCGTGTTGTTTGTCTTTCGGGTTTCGCACAGTCCGCCTGGCCGACTGGAGCCCTGTGTTGGCGGGAAAGGCTGCTTCTGTCCCTGAGTTTCCTGTAAACGGGGAGTTGGGTCTAGAGACTGGAGCAGAGTGGAGATACACACACACAGACACACAGACACACACATATTTCGGGGTGTGTGGTGGGGGGCGAGACATTGTCCTAGGCGTTGCTGTGTGTGTACAGCCACTAGGAGGTACGTGAAGCCCGTTGGCTTTCTGGGATGTTCTGTAGAGTTAATGGCTGCCAGTGACCGTTGCCTAGGCCTACGATTTTGTTTGGGGTTTGCAAAAATTGTGACGGTGTAGTTCTGTCCTGTTCATGTATTAGGTGGAATATTCCTGCAGAGAGAACCTCTGTCATCTATTATTCAGTGATCCTGAGGGCACTGACTCTTTTGAACTTTTGTTTACATTAGAAATGAGTATCGAATACTTGGCCTCCTCGTGGTTTCTAATCTGCTCATCTTTCCTTGGTGCTTCAAGTCTTCTGTCCTTGGTTTTGTGTGCATTTGTTCGCTATTTCCCGGTCTCTGCCGCCGCCCACGCCCCGTCTTGGATTTGGGGGTAAACAGAGGAACCGGTCAGTCCTCTCATTGCGTGGGCATGGCTGCCTCAGGCCCTACCTTTGACCAGGCAGAGCCCTGTGCGTGCCTCTCCGTCGGCGTAACCAGGGAGAGACGACTCTAGAATGTTGACATTTCCATTTTTTTCTCTCTCGCCCTGGCCGTGTATTCTCAGACCTCCAGCTTCTGAAGAGCGCCTGCTCCACGCCAGGGGATTAAACCTTTATGCTTGGGGCACGAGGGTTTTGAGCATTTGAATTTCTGCTGATCTGAAACTCAGTTCCTAGACAAAAGAATAAGGGCTCTGCTCCACTGGAGAGGCTGGTCCTTCCAGTAACCTGGCCAGGGGCCACTCTGACCCCAGGCACTGCTGTTCTTTAGGGCACCAGCACGCTTGAAATCGTTTGGATGCCTTGGGATCAGTTATGCATTTTATTGCATGCTCCCTGAGGGCTTTCTTTTCTTCTGGGGATTACAACAGGTTTGTTCCCTCGGGGAGGGGAGAAGTTTTGATGTGAAATGATGTAGAATTCATTAATTCGTTCAGTCACTGATTTGTTCCTTTGGCAGACATTTATTGAGCGTCCCACATGTTCCCGGTGCTGGGTCGGAGCCTGGGGAGGCCTGTTCGGCTGGAGCGTATGTGCAGGTGGAAGTACACAGGTGATAAAGTAGTGAACAAATCAGTGAGATAATTTCAGGTGGGGATGAATGACTCAGTGGAGTCATTGAAGCAGAATGGTGAGAGACACACACCTGGAAGGTGGAGGGGCCGTGGGAGGCGGACGACTGGGGGATTGGGGGAGAGTTTCGCTGGGGCAGTGACACGTCAGCTGAGACTGGAAGGAGACGGGCCAGTCTTGTGGAGGGTCTCGGGAAGAGTTGCTGCCAGAAGGAGCAGCAGGTGCGGAGGCAGGAATGAGTGTGGTGTGTCGAGGAACGGCGGAGTGAGTAGCCGGTGCGGCTGGAGCATCGAGGATGAGGTTGAAGGGTGGGTAGGGGCGAGAGCCTGGAAGGGAGTTGGGGTTTGATTCTGAGTGTCGTCTCTCTCCGTCCCGCTGGCCGCTGTGGGGAGGGAGCACAGATGGAAGAGGAGGGGCGTGGAGGGAGGCAGCGCGTACTGGAGTGAGGACAGAGGTGTGGTGGCAAGGGTGCCTAGGAGAAGTGCTTGACCCACCAGAGCTTGCCAAGGGTTGGTCAGAGTGGGTGGTGAGTGGGCAAAAGATCTCCCAGGGGTTTCGGACTTCGGTCTCCCATAATAACAGTCCCAGACCCCCTTAACACGCATCTTGCTATAGGACAGTCGACTCTTCATTCCTCTTTTGCAGATTCGGAAACTGGGGCCCAGAGAGATGAAGCCCGTGATCCTTGTCACACAGCTAGCTGGGGCTGGGCTTGGAACTGGCCATCCCGACCCACAGTCTGACCTTGCTCTCTTTTCTCTCCCTGCAACCCCAGCTGTTCCTAAGCGATGCTGACACAGCCTGGGCCCCCGAGGAGCCGAGTGTCAGTGTCCTACATTTGTGAAATCGGGAGGGGATCAGGTCCCCCCACACCCGTGGCCCTTCCACCGTCCCCGCTAACCTAGATCCCGACGTGCCTTTTCTTGCGGTATTTATTACAGGGTAGAAAACAGGGACTTTCTGGTGGCTGACACGTACGTAACTGGACACGTGGCCAGATAAGGTGTGGAGAGGCCTGGGACGTTGAGCTCCCAGCCTGCTTAACTGATGGGGCCGAAAGTCTCCTCACCCGTGAGTCCTCCTCATTTCCTCCCCAGTGCTCCACCTGTAAAGAGAGCTCGCCGCCCGTGGGGATGTCGGATGTGATACCTTGGCCGCCAGACGGCCTTGCTCAGTGTCCTCTGGGAGAGGTGTGACCGCTGCCTTCCTTCTGCATGCGGCTCTGGGAAAGGTGGCTGGAGTTGGGTCCTGCCTCAGCCCCCCGCTCCCCTTCCTTGGCCCTGACAGATGCTGGTCATCGCCTGCTCCTACTTGCATTTAAGTCACATGACAAAAATTCTCTATCAATTTTTTAAAATTCTGTTAAAAAAGTCTTTATTGATGTAAAACTTAAGAGAAGCCACACACTGGTTGTGAAACAGTTCCAGCAGTAGGGCCATGTGTCAGGTTGAGCATGGAGGTTCCCGTTCCCATCACGCCCCAGCACCTGCCCTTCGCCGTCTCTGTCACCCCCCGAGAGGGCAGGAGTTGTGCCCCTCCTTGCTGTGTGTGCAGTGTGTTGTTTTTGTTAAGAGCCTGGGCTCTGGCGCTTCAGTGCTTGGGTTCAGACCCCAGTTTTGCTAGGTACTGACTTGGCCTTTATGGGAATCACCCTATGCCTCAGTTTCCCCATCTATAAAGTGGTGGTGATGGTCCTAACCTCTTGGCCTGCAAGGACTCATTGTGTGAATGTGTGTCAGAGTCAGAGTGGCGCCTGGCAGGTGAGGAGTGCTCGCACGTTAGCTATTTTTATTGCACACACGTACGCGTACGGCCGGTGGTTTTACAGACATGCTCTCCAGGTCTGTTCTTCTGCCGATTGCACTTGCCTTCCAGAATCCAGCTTGGAGAGCGTCCCAGGGCAGTGCCTCCAGGTCGGCCACGTTCCTTCTAGTGACTTCGCAGCGTTCCCTCCTGTCACTGCCCTGTTGTTGGACATACCGTGGTTTCCAACTTTCATTGTTATGACTCTGAGCGGCTCACACACAAAACCCTTTGTTTGCATCTTAGATCTTTCTTAGGACAAAGCCTGGGGTTGCAATTACTGCAACAAAGTGTATACATGTGTTTAAAGACCGAGGTATTTATGCTGACTGGTCTTCCTGATCTGCTTGGGAACCATGTGTATTTCCTTGTTAGTTGCCTCCTCTTCTGGGAAGGGGGTTATTTCTTATTGATTTATAGGGGATCTTTACATTATTGAAGGTACAGATCATTTTGTTATATGTTGTAAACTTACATTCCTAATTGTTTACCTTTTAATTTTTTTATGTTATTAAACATCATGCTGAGGGTTTTTTTTTCTTTTATGTTCTGGCCTTTAAGATGAGACAGATATTATACATGCTTCTTGGTAGTTTTGTGGCTTTATTTTTTACATCCAGCATCTGGAGTTTTTTTCTTTGGGGTTAAGTGTGGGATGAAGAGCTTAAACCCCCCCTGCCAGGCGTTAACCGGTTGTCCCCGTAGTGTGAACAGTCCACCCTTTGCCACTAACTCTAAAGCCTTCGTATGAGCCGGGCCGTGGTCTGAGTGTTTTCACGTCTCCCTTTCAGTCTGCCACCATAACTCAGTGAAGCAGTCGGCGATGTCCCCACACACAGAGAAAACCTGCAGCACGAAGAGGGGCCCTCCTGGCTTGATGTCCCACCCCTTGGGGGAGGCAGAGTCCAGCTTGGAATATTGTGGTTTATTCAGTAACCAGCCTCCTTATTTCACGTGTATTTTCAGCAGCTTTGCCTGCAGTCTCTTGGCAGACCTGCCTTTTGTCCACTGGTAACAGTCCTCGTGATCGCTCCTCCACGACGCTCGTCTGTTTCAGGCCTCTTCCCTGCCTCGCTGGCTTGGCCAGGACTTGCATGACACAGTTGAATGCCAGCGGAAGTCACAGGCGGGTCTGGGTGCCCCAGATGTTTTATCCTGCAGGGCTTGTGTTGATGGGGGCCTGGTTAGCCAAGGACCAAAATTTTTCTGAGTACCCTTAAGAGGTCCCCAGTTGCCACTCTGTGGCAATGTCAGTGAAGGACTCCTCTGTCCCCATGGCTGGGCCAAACCAGGGAAGAAGCTGGCATCAGGGGCGACAACTTGAGTATAAGCAGCAGTGGACAACATTCTGGGGCTTTGGTTAATATTTTAAAAAAGGTCTGGGGCCAGTCCGGTGGCACAGCAGTTAAGTTCACATGTTCTGCTTCAGCGGCCTGGGGTTCACCGGTTTGGATCCCGGCTGCGGACATGGCACCACTTGGCACACCGTGCTGTGGTAGGCGTCCCACGTATAAAGTAGAGGAAGATGGGCATGGATGTTAGCTCAGGGCCAGTCTTCCTCAGCAAAAAGAGGAGGATTGGCAGATGTTAGCTCAAGGCTAATCTTCCTCAAAAAAAGTAAATAAATAAATAAATAAAAGGTCCAGCAGTGGGGCTGTGGGAGCTCAGCAAGGAGCCTGCACAGCGAGCCCAAACATGGAGAGGGCAGCCTTGGAGCTGGCTGCTGGATCTCTGGAACTGGTTGCCCACCAGGATATCATGAGGCCGGACATCAGACTGCCAGCTTCACATCTCAGCAGTCTTTCTTCCTAGCTGGGTAGCCTTGGGCAAGTAATTTACCCTCTCTGTGCCTCAGTTTCCTCTTCTGTAAAATGGAGCAATAATAACTCTTACCCTGGGTGTTTGTAAGGATTGAATGATCCATGTAAAGGGCTTAGAATTGTGGTTGGCACCTAGTAAACTCTCAAATAAACATTAACAATGTTTCTTTCTCTCTTTCCCCTTTCTCTGTTTCTGAGGGCAGGGATGAAGGTCCCAGGAGGGTGTGTGGGCAGATGTCATCATTCAGGTATTTCCTGAACACCTACGACATGGCACACGCGTGCCGGCGCCACAGCAGGGCTCAGGAGCTGACTTTCGAGAGGGGAAGTGGACAGTAAACACACAGGTAGATGATGTGACGTCAGGCAGTGGGATGTGCTGTGAAGAAACCGGGGGGAGGCTCTAGTGACAGAGGCTGCTGTCTAGCGGAGGCCATCGGGGCAGGCTTCCCAAGAGGCGACGCTTGGACGTGAAAGATCAGGAGCCGGTCATGGAAATGGTTGGGAAAGGTCATTCCCAATGGCACAGCAGATGCAGAAGCCCCGGGGTGGGAGCTTGCTGAGGACGTTCTAAGTTCAAGGAGCCGGTGGGGCCAGAGGGCAGTGAGGGAGGGACGGCGAGAAGGGCAGGAGATGGGTCAGAGAACGGCCAGGTGGGAAGTTCTTAGCCCCGGTTCTTTTGGTTGAAAAATAACAGAAACCCATATCAGATCCACCTGGCCCTAAAGAATTCTGAGCTGCCTCCTGGAGCCTGGGACAGGCACTGTCTGCTGGCGTCGTGAGCAGTGGGCCTGAGGCCCAGACAGTCTGCCCTCTCTGTTCCCCGCCCCCCGCCTCTCTGCTTCCGTCTCTCTCTGGGCTTCTCCAGGCATTGGCTGTGCCATAGCTCCTTCCTCCGCGGGGTCTGTAGGTCGCAGCCCTGGGCATAGCCGTGGGCTGTCTCCATCCCAGGACGGGGGGTCTGATAGGCCCAGCCTGGCGCAGACGGCTGCCTCATCCAGTGAGCTCTGGCGAGGCGGTAAGCACAACACACACATACTTCTCGTAGGAGGAGGCCTCTCGGAAGCTGGGCAGATCCTCTTCTCTGCCTGCCAGGCCCGGGGCGTCACTGCCCTTCTTACTAACGGAACATCTTCACGTTGTGGTTAAACGTGGGCCAGACGGCTGGATTCAAAGCTCAGCCACTCGCTGGCCGTGTGACCTCGGGTTTGTCACTTCACCTCTCAGGGCCTCAGTTTCCGCATCTGTAGAATGAGGACGGTACAGGTTTCTACCTCGGGGGGCTGTTGGGAGCATTGGACAGTCTGAGCCTGGTCCCTAGGAAGCGCCCAGGAGGCAGTGGGCATCGTCGTCCTTGTTTCTCTGTCCTGAGGCTGGGTCGTGCTCCATCGTTCAGGCATCGTCAACCTCGTTGTCGTCCTCGTTTCTCCGTCGTGAGGCTGGGTCGTGCTCCATCGTTCAAGCGTCGTCATCCTTGTCGTCGTCCTTGTTTCTCCGTCGTGAGGCTGGGTCGTGCTCCGTCGTTCAGGCATCATCGTCTTCGTCGTTGTCCTCATTTCTCCGTCCTGAGGCTGGGTCGTGCTCCATTGTTCAGGCTCAGACTTGGGAACGAGAGCCTGGAATTTGGCCCCACTCTGCCACCCACCAGCTCTGCGACATTGGCCACGTGTGTAACTTCCCGGGAGTTTTGGTTTCTTCGTCTGCATGATAGGGAGATTAACAAGCTGATGGGCTCGTTTGTTGGACGTGTGTGCTCTCTGAGGTTGGGGGGATTGTGGAAACTCAGGGGATCCGGGTGTCTGAGCTCAGGGCAGCCCTGGCCCCCGATCGCCCCCATGAGTGGAGCTGGTGGTGAGAGTGACGTTAGGATCCACCACCCATCCTTCACAAAGGCCTGGCCAGGCCCTCTGTGAGCACAGGTTCACCCTCTGTGCAAGCAAGACCCAGGTGCCCCCCGCCGTTCCCAGGCCCCTGGGGTGCGGGTCCAGGCTGGAGTGCAGAAACACGCACCTCCATCAGGCGGCTTCTCGGGGGGAAGACAGGCCTGGGAGACGGCGTCTCAGGGCATGTCGGGTTTGTGTCTGGTCATAGCCATTCCCCGGACGGTGACTCTGGAACCTGGCTGGGAATTGGCACCACCTGGCCAATCTGGTGAACAGTTGGGCTCTCTGGCCTCGCTCCTGGAGCCTCTGTTTGTGCAGGTGTGGCAGGGGATCATCTGCTGGTTTGGCCGCCCAGCAACCGCTTGCCGTTCTTCTGGTGGCTCCTTCTAGAAGCTGCTCTTCCACCTCCCAGTGCCCTCATTGACTGAGCCCCACTGTGTGTGGACACTGCTTGCTCCAGGCCCTGGGCGTGTGGCAGTGAGCGAGACAGGCAGGAGGCCCTGGGCCCAAGTAGACTGAGATCACAGCATCTTAGAAGTTACAGATGTCTTACAAGTTGTACGGGGGGTAACCGGGCCCTAGATAGCGGGATCGTATCACTGCCCCTTTCTGATGTCAGTAATTTCTCTGTGATTGAGAGAATATCATTGTTCTTGGGAACACCCCCTGACTTCTGTAGGGGCTAAAAAATAAGAACAAATTCATGGAAAAGGGGATTCAAACCAAGATTGGTTGAACAATTACAAACACGACTAACATGTTTATCATTTTTCGCTTTGGGGGGCATCATCCTGAAGACCCAGCCATAACAAAATGCTTTGTTGTACAGAATAGGTTTCTGTTGAAGAAATCAGTGCTCATATGCACAATTTTGAGTTTAAAAATTCTAAAAACTTTAGTTCATCAGCTGAGTTTCGTTCATCGATTTCATTTTCTTCTTTATACTTTTATGTATTTTTCACATTTTCTAGAAAGGACTTTTAGAAACAAGAAAAGAACAACTTCACTGCCCCCCTCGTGGAGCATTCTGGTCCGTGTGGTTTGGACGCGGAAGCCCCTCAGGAGCAGGCAGGGCGTTCATGTGCTCCCGCCCCTCCTTGCCAGTGATTGGCTCCGGGAGGGGCTCACAGGTCACGTGTGTTCACTCAGAACTAATGCTTGTCTTTTCTGGAGCAACCAGGAAAGAGTTGCTAACTTTCTACTGAGATGCTGCTGAGGGCCATCTTTGCCCAAGGGGTCAGATAGAAAGGAGGTGGAAGTGATTCCTGATAAATTCTTTGGGTGGCTGGAAGTGGGAACAACCCCTGGACTTTTCAGTAACGTGAGCCAAAACAAATTGCTCTTTTTAAATTCTTGGGCCAGTTTGAGTTGAGTCTCTGCTATTTGCGACCCAGAGTCCTATAAGTAATGCAGTAATTTTAGTGGGCCCTAGAATCTGTATCTTAAAAATTCTGCACAAATGGTTTGTATGAATCAGATGTTTGAGAACCACTTTGCTAGACTTTTCTGAGTGGCAGTTCTCGGACTGAAGTGAGCAGCAGATTTGCCTGGGGAACTTGTTGAAACACAGAGGCTCTGCTCCAGACTCCGGAGATGCTGCTACGGGGCCTGGGCGTCCGGGTTTGGAGGAACGTGCTGGGTGACTGGGTGCGCGTGAGTGGGAGACCCGCTCTCCTGGTCAAGGGCAGGGTCAGCCCAGCCTCCAGCCTTGGTCTTCCTCAAATGAACGACAGAGTTTGAGTGTAGATCTTCTCTGGAAGATCCTTCCTTTCCCGCCTGTTACCCGGCCTGGCACTCCACATCATGTTGCAGGAGAAATTGGGTGAGATATGTGAGTTTTATGAGAATAACAGTTTAACCAGAGGGTAGCCCCTCAAGTAACTTTGACAAGAGCTGGCTACAGTCCTGCTGAAATGTTGCCTCAGATTCAGAACAACGTCTGCTCTCGAAGAAGAATTTTGGTGGTAGTGGAAAGTGTTCAACAGGGTAATTACGCGCTGACTTAGTCTGAGGTCATTTATGGTGACTGCTTCCCTCACGTGTGTGTGCGTGAGTGTGTGTGTGTGTACACACTCATACTTAGGGAGGTGAAGGAAGGGCCACAGACCTTTTACTTGGGTGAAAGGGAATCTTTTGAGGTGACCCATCGGGCCAGAAAATCCCTTTTCAAATACTGGCTCGTAGCATCGAGGCTTTTGAGCCCCCTGAGAGCTGGGGCAGGGGGTGTGGAGCCTGACCCAGTGCCCTGTTGGCTCCAGCCCGAGGCACGTGGGACTTTGTCATTGTCTGAAGTCTTTTTTCCCCAGGATTTGGACCCCATGCTGAGTTCCTGTGGCTCAGCCACCAGGAAGTAGGGCGTGGGTTGGCCAGGATTATTCAGATTTAAACTGATCATCTTCCCGTATTTTTGTTTGTGTCCTCTCAGAAGCGTTTGCATAAGCCCTATCCCCTTGTGCATCATAAAGCTAATATCTAAAGGAATTTTGTGGTAAATTGAAATTTTTCTTATTTGTGGGAGAAAGGAAATAGTATGTATTTTGTCAGATGAGATAAGATGAAGATTGACTGTAATTGAAATAAATATTATGATATGGTTGGATAAACTAGATTTTCATTGCCCTGTGGACTGAAGCACACAGATTCGAAATTTACATGAATTCTCCCTGGGAATTTTTTCTGATGGATTTTGAAAAATTTAGTGGTCCTGCAAAGCATTCCATTGAAATGAATCAGGACCACTGACCTGTACTGCTTTGACTGATCTGAATTTAGGGGATCCCAGCAGGGGCCAAGTATCCTGTTTCAAAGCCAAGGGTCATATTTAACAGAAAGATGTCTGAGTCAAGTCAGGGAAGGACAGACAAGTCAGGGGCCTTAAGGGGCTTTATTATGCATTGAAGACTACTTCCCTGAAACCAGTATTTGATGTTTTCTGATTGGAGTCCCGGAGGTTTACACGCCCCCTGGGCAGTCTCTCCTTGGGAAGTGGCGGGTGTCTGTGCCGTGGGGGATGGTAAACTGAGAAGGCAGGCTGGTTCGCAGGCGGCTCCGTTTTGCGAAGGAACTTGTGGCAGTTGAGGATCTGAACGTTGCTTCCCGTAAAAAGGTTTGTGCTCTTGGATCCATTGAAAGTCTCCATAAACCCCTGGGCATCGGCACATGCAAGCCTAGAGACTTAAAGAATCTGTCTGCTCCTTCTCTCAGGGAGCAGCAAGTGCAGAGGTAGGTGGGTTACAGAGATGGGTGATGGGGTCGCCGCCACCACTGTTGCAGACCCGGTTTCTCTCAGCTCCTGGCTCTGCAGCCTTCTCCTGCGTGCAGCCCTTGCCAGGTCCCGAGAGCACTCCGGCAGCCCCAGGCATTCTGGCCAGACAGAACGGTGTCTAAAGGAGAAGGAGGCCAAGCACCTGTCTCCAGAAGCCCCAGCGGGTCTCTCCCCTGTCTCCTTGACCCAACTGGCTTAAGCGGGCTCATCTCCTGGAGATAAGCAACAAACCATAAGGTTAGGATATAATGTTCAAAACATCACTTGCTGATCAGGAAACAATTAATATGGTGGCTAAAAAACAGCTGCCATGTAGGCCTCAACACCATGGTTCCCCTGTAGTCAACATCTAAACTCGCATCACCTCTGTTCACTTGGGTCCTCTGTTTCATGTCCACACGGGGTTCTGACCTTTTACTAATTTTATTTAAAATGTAACCTTGAGAGTTTCATCTTTTTGTTAAAAATGTTGTAATGAGTTTTGAGAGCATAAGTTTTTCCCATATAGGGGCTGGCCCGGTGGTGCATCAGTTAAGACTGCATATTCCTCTTGGGCGGCCTGGGGTTCCCTGGTTCGGATCCCAGTTGCGGACGTGGCACCACTTGGCACGCTATGCTGTGGTAGGTGTCCCACATATAAAGTAGAGGAAGGTGGGCACGGATGTTAGCTCGGGGCCAGTCTTCCTCAGCAAAAAGAGGAGGATTGGTGGCAGATGTTAGCTGAGGGCTAATCTTCCTCAAAAAAAAAATTTTTTTTCCCCATATAAAAATTAGGTGAAAACACATCAAGAACTATATATGCTCTGTGACGTTGGGTATTAAAAACCAAAGAAGCATTTTACTAGGAAAAAAATGTTAACCCAGGAGACGTTCTTTGCAGTGGCACTTGGCCCGTAAATCCTTGGTAAATGTTGTTGTTATTACTGGTGGGCTGTTGGTTAAACTCTCCAGCACCTCCCTTCCCCTAGACTAACAGTGGCTAATAAAGTAGCCACTCAGAAAGTGTTTGTTGAGTGCATTAGGAGGAAGCACAGGGTGGCGATTGAATTGACAGCATCTGATAGCCCTGGAATTAGACCTAAGTGCTAATCCCACTTCTGCCACCTTTCAGCTGTGTGTTCTGGAACAAATCATTTAAGTTACCTGCGGCTTAGTTAATTTCCTGATAAAAAGAGGCGTCACTCAAAGGGTACTGAATCCTCAAGGAATAGGCTGGGTTATGTTGCCGCAGCACATGACCCTGACATCTTGGCAGCTTAAAAGACTGCAGATTTATTTCTCGTTAATACCACGTCTTCTTCGTGTGTTGGTGGTGCTCTCTGCTCTACGCCATGCCCCTTCAGAGAGCCAGGTTCCACCACCTGGACCAGGTTCACTCATCCAGTGAGGGGAGGAGGGGAATTGTACGGCAGCTCTCAGATGACCCCGCGTGGAACCGGCCCATGTTGCTTCTGCTTGCATTTCAGTGGCCAGTGCAGATCTTATGGCCATAGTTAACTTTGGGGTAATGGGGACATGTGGTTCCACCCTGTGCCTGAAAGGTGAATCAGAGCTGATGCAGTTGCCGGGAGGTTTAAATAAGATAATTGTGTGAAGCAGTTAGCACCGTGCCACAGTGAAGGGAAGACATGTCAGTGCGAATTTTGTTACGGTTGACAGTGATGATAGGAGACGAATGGTTATCACCTTCATCCTGAAGATTGCCCTGAGGGCTAGTGGATGAGCTCAGTGGCTAAGGTGCTGGCCTGAGTTCCGTGTCAGTTCCCTTCTTTGCTAACCCTGTCATTAAAGAGTGGTTATGGTGGTGGGCTCCTGGGGACCTGGGGACGTGATGTTCCTGCCTGGGAGGGATCAGACCAGAGCCTGTGTTGGACATATTCAAAAGTGGGTTGTGGGGGCCGGCCCTGTGGCCGAGTGGTTAAGTTCACACGTTCCACTTCAGCGGCCCAGGATTTACCAGTTCGGACCCTGGGTGCGGACATGGCACCCGTTCATCAAGCCATGCTGAGGCGGTGTCCCACAAGCCACAACTAGGAGGACCCACAAATAAAAATATACAACTGTGTAGCAGGGGGCTTTGGGGAGAAAAAGGAAAAATAAAATCTTAAAAAAAAAAAAAGTGGGTTGTGGGGCCGCGCTGGTGGCTCAGTGGTTAAGTTCGCATGTTCTGCTTCAGCGGCCCAGGGTTTGCTGGTTCGGATCCTGGGTGCAAACCGACGCACCGCTTGTCAAGCCATGCTGTGGCAGGTGTCCCACGTATAAAGTAGAGGAAGATGGGCATGGATATTAGCTCAGGGCCAGTCTTCCTCAGCAGAAAGAGGAGGATTGGCAGCACATGTTAGCTCAGGGCTAACCTTCCTCAAAAAGAGAAAAAAAAAATTCAAAGAAAAAAATGTGGATTGTTATTAATGTTGTCATCAATGTCGTTTCATTAGCTGGGCCTGAAATATCCCACACAGAGTACATTTAAAATTACATAGCCGCGTCTCTCCTGCTTCTTTCCCCCTGCGCCCCTTCCACTAACACCACTCCATACAGGTTTTGATATGTCATTTCTCATGAGTCATTTCTTTCCAAATGATGAGCAGGGTTTTTTTTCTGGGAAAGATTTTGCCCTGAGCTGACATCTGTTGCCAATCTTTGTCTCTCTTTTTTTTTTTCTCCAAAGCCCCAGTAGATAGTTGTATATTCTAATCATAAGTCCTTCTAGTTCTTGTATGTAAGCCACCACCACAGCATGGCTACTGACAGATGAATGGTGTGGTTCTGAGCCCGGGAAGTGAACCTGGGCCGCTGAAGTGGAGAGCACCGAACTTTAACCACTAGGCCATCAGGGCTGACCCTGATTAGCAATTTTTAAACACGTTTATTGAGGTATAACTTTTTGCATCTGGCTTCTGTCACTTAGCATAATGTTTTTGAGGTTCTCCAAGTTGTAGTGTGTCTCAGTAGTTCATTCCTTTTTATCACTGGGTGATATTCGATTGGATGGGTATACGAATGGATACGATGTGTATCCGTGCACCAGCTGATGGATATTTGGCTGTTTCCACTGTTGGGCTGTTATGAGTAACGCTGTTGTGCACATTCATGTAGAAGTCTTTGCATGGGCCTACGTTTTCATTTCTACTTAGGAGTGGAATTGCTGGGTCATTTGGTAACTCTATGTTTAACTTTTTAAGAAACTGCCAAATTGTTTTACAAGGTCACCTCCCCATTTTACAGTCCTGCTAGCAATGTATTGAGGATTCCAGTTGTTCCATATTCTCACCCACACTTGTTATTGTAGCCATCCTGGTGGATGCACAGTGGTACCTTATTGTGGTTTTGATTCATGTTTCTCATGACTAATGTTGTTGATCACATTTTTATGTGCTTATTCTGTATGCGTATCTTTGGTAAACTGTCTCTTTGTATCTTTTGCTCATTTCTTAATCTTCTTATTGAGTTGTAAGAGTCCATTTTATGTTCTGGATAATAGTCACTCATTAGATATATAATTTGCAGATATTTTCTCCCAGTCTGTGACTTGTCTTTTCATTTTCTTAATGATGTCTTGAAGTGCAAAAGTTTTTAATTTTGGTGAAATCAAGTTTATCTATTTGTTCTTTTATGGAACCTGCTTTTGTATCATGTCTAAGAACTCTTTGCCTAATCCAGTGTCACAAAGATTTTTCTCACATATTCTCCTAAAAGTTTCATACTTTTAGGTCTGTAATCCATTTTGACATCATTTTTGTGTGTTATGTGAGGTAAGGGTCTAAATTTATCTTTCTGCATGTGACTATACAGTTGTCCCAGCACCATTTGTTGGAAAAAGACCATATTACCCCATTGAATTGTGTTAGAACTTTTGTTAAAAATCAGTTGACTGTTCACGTAAAGGTGTATTTCTGGACTCTTGGTTCTGATCCTTTTATTTAAATGTTACTCTGTTGCCAGTACCACACTGTCTTCATTATTGTAACTGTTGTTTTATAATTAGTGAAGAAACTGGGAAGATTAAGTCCTTACTTTGTTCTTTTTCAAAATTGTTCTGGTTATGATGGGTCCTTTGCATTTCCTTGTGAGTTTTAGGTCATCTTGTCAATTTCTGCACAAATGCCTGCTAGGGATTTCATCGAGTTTATGTTGAATCTATATATCAGTTTGGTGAGAATTACCAGAGTAACAGTAGTCTTCCAGTCTGTGAGCGTGGAATTCTTCTCCATTTATTTAGATTTTCTTTCATTTCTGTCTTCAGGCTTATTTTGTAATTTTCAGGGTACAAGTCTTAACACTTTTTGTTAAATTTATTCCTATATATTTTATTCTTTTTGATGCTGTTGTGAATGGAATTGTTAATTTCATTTTTTTGATTGTTGTTGCCAGTATGTAGAAATACAATTGAGTTTTGTATCACTGTTTGTATATTATGACCCTTTTGTATCAATGTTTGTATCCTATGACCTTGCAGAATTCATTTATAGTTCTAGTAGTGTGTGTGTACATGTGTGTATTCCTTAACATTTTCTATATACAAGATTATATTATCTACAAGGAAAGAGAAATGGTGACAGTGAACATTCTTGCCCTGTTTCCGATCTTAGAGGGAAAGCATTTAGTTCTTTCCCATTAAGTATCATGTTAGATTTAGGTTTTTTAATGGGTGCCCTTTGTCCAGTTGAACAAGTTTCCTTCTATTCCTAGTTTGTTGAAAGGTTTTTCTTTGTTTGTTGGTGGTGGCTTTTTAGTGAATGGGTATTGGATTTTGTCAGATGCTTTTGCTGTGTGAATTGGCATTATCATGTACTTGTCATTTGTTATTCTATTAATATGGTATATTATTGCTTTACGGATGTTAAACCAACCTTGCATTCCTGGGATAAATCCCTCTTGCTCATTTTGCTGGATTCAGTTGCTCATATTTGTTAAGGATTTTTGTGTGTGCATTCATGAGTGATCTTGATATATAGTTGGATTTTTTTTATGATGTCTTTATCGGGCTTTGGTATCAGGTAATACTGGCTTTCTAGCATAAGTTGGGAAGTATCTCTGCCACCTATATATTTTTTAGAAGATTTGTGAAGGATTGGTATTATTTCTTCTGAAGCATTTCATAGAATTCACCAGTGAAGCCATCTAGAGCTGGGCTTTTTTTTTGTGGGAAGATTTTAAATTATTGCTTCATTTTCTTGTTAGGTCTGTTCAGATTCTTTTTTCTTTTCGAGTCAGTTTGGTTAATTTCTGGGAGTTTGTCCACTTCATCTAAGTTAACAACTTTGTTGGCATAAAAGTTGTTCAGAGTATTCCCTTATACACCTTTTAATTTATGTAAAGGTGGGATATTTTTTCCTTCCTCATAATTTTTGTCTTTTCTCTCTCTTTTTTCTTTTTGGTTAGTCTAGCTAAAGGATTTTGTTGATCTTTTCAACAGAGATCAACAGACTTTTACTTTGATAGACTTTTCTGTATTGTCAGTTTCCAATTTCATTGATTTTTTTTTATTGAGGTATAATTCACATATAACGTTGTATTAGTTTCAGGTGTACAACATAATGGTTTGATATTTGTGTGTATTGAGAAATGATCACCACCGTAAGTCGAGTTAACGTTTGTCACCATACGTAATTACAAATTGTTTTTCTTGTGATGAGAACTTTTAAGATTTACTCTCTTAGAAACTTTTAAATATGCAATACAGTATTATTAACTATAGTCACTATACTATACGTTACATCCCCAGGACTTATTTAGTTTATAACTGGAAGTTTGTACCTTTGACCCCCTTCACCCATTTCACCCATCCCCACCCCCGCCTCTGGTAACCACCAGCTTGGTTTCTGTATCTGTGACCTTGGTTTGTTTTTTTAGATTCCACATGTAAGTGAGATCATATGGCATTTGTCTTTCTCTGTCTGACTTATTTCACTTAGTATAATGTGCTTGAGGTCCATTCATGTTGTCACAAATGGCAAAGTTTCATTCTCTTTTACAGCTGAATAATATTCCATTGTGTGTGTGTATATATATATATGTATATATATATATACACACACACACACACACACACACACCACATTTTCTTTATCCATTCATCCATTGATTGACACTTAGGTTGTTTCCATATCTTGGCTAGTGTACATAATGCTGCAGTGAACATAGGGGTGCATGTATCTTTTTGAGTTAGTGGTTTTTTTCCTTTGGATAAATACCCAGAAGTGAAATTGCTGGATGATATGGTAGTACTATTTTTAATTTTTCAAGGAACTTCCATACTGTCAATTTCATTGAGCTCTCCTCTGTCCTTTACTATTTTTTTCTTTCTGCTTGTTCAGAGTTTGTTTTTCTATTTCTAGTTTCTTTGGGTGAAAACTTAAGTATTTGATTGGAATCTTTCTTCTTTTCTAATATAGGAATTTAAAGCTATACATTTTCTTTGAAATACTGCTTTAACTACATCGCATAAGTGTTGTTATGTTGTGTTTTTGTTTCATTCAGTTCAAAATATTTTCTAATTTCCCTTGTTATTGCTTCTTTGACTCATAATTTATTTAAAATATCTTTTTGAATCCAATATTCATGAGATTCACCAAATTTTTTTCTTTTAGTGATTTTTAATTTCATTTCACTGTAATGGGATAACTTTCTTTGTATAATTTCAGTTCTTTAAAAAATTTCCTTTGTGTTTTATTTTGAAGTAATTTAAGTCTCACAAGAAATTACAAAAATACTACAGATAGGGCAAATGGATACCTACATGCAAAAGAGTGAAGTTGTATCCTTACCTCACACCATATACAAAAATTACCTCAAAGTAGATCACAGACCTAAATGTAAGAGCTAAAACTATAAAACTCTTAGAAGAAAACATAAGAGTATGTCTTTGCAACCCTGGGTTAGATTGTAGTTTCTTAGATATGACATCAAAAGTATAAGCAACAAAAGAAAAAAAGTAGATAGATTGGGCTTCATCAAAATAAAAAATTTTGTGATTCAAAGGATAGGATCAGGAATATATGGGCCGGCCCCATGGCCGAGTGGTTAAGTTCGCATGCTCTGCTGCAGCAGCCCAGGGTTTCACTGGTTCGGATCCCGGGCGTGGACATGGCACCTCTCATCAGGCCACACTGAGGTGGCATCTCAT